>NC_053414.1:87016-269516 GCF_016859285.1 Xiphias gladius | reverse complement strand
CTCTTTGTGGTCATCATATGTCTCTTTGTGGTCGTTTTGTGTCTCTTTGTTGAGTTTTGTGTCTCTTTGTTGAGTTTTTGTGTCTGTTTGTTGAGTTTTGTGTCTCTTTGTTGAGTTTTGTCTCTTTGTTGAGTTTTGTGTCTCTTTGTTGAGTTTTTGTGTCTCTATGGTCATTTTGTGTCTCTTTGTTGAGTTTTTGTGTCTTTTTGTTGAGTTTTTGTGTCTCTTTGTTGAGTTTTGTGTCTCTTTGTTGAGTTTTTGTGTCTCTATGGTCATTTTGTGTCTCTTTTTTGAGTTTTTGTGTCTTTTTGTTGAGTTTTTGTGTCTCTTTGTTGAGTTTTGTGTCTCTTTGTTGAGCTTTTGTGTCTCTTTGTTGAGTTTTTGTGTCTCTTTGTGGTCATCTTGTGTCTCTTTGTTGAGTTTTGGTGTCTCTTTGTTGAGTTTTGTGTCTCTTTGTTGAGTTTTTTTGTCTCTTTGTTGAGTTTTTGTGTCTCTTTGTTGAGTTTTTGTGTCTCTTTGTTGAGTTTTGTGTCTCTTTGTGGTCATCATATGTCTCTTTGTGGTCGTTTTGTGTCTCTTTGTTGAGTTTTGTGTCTCTTTGTTGAGTTTTTGTGTCTGTTTGTTGAGTTTTGTGTCTCTTTGTTGAGTTTTGTGTCTCTTTGTTGAGTTTTTGTGTCTCTATGGTCATTTTGTGTCTCTTTGTTGAGTTTTTGTGTCTTTTTGTTGAGTTTTTGTGTCTTTTTGTTGAGTTTTTGTGTCTTTTTGTTGAGTTTTTGTGTCTCTATGGTCATTTTGTGTCTCTTTTTTGAGTTTTTGTGTCTTTTTGTTGAGTTTTTGTGTCTCTTTGTTGAGTTTTGTGTCTCTTTGTTGAGCTTTTGTGTCTCTTTGTTGAGTTTTTGTGTCTCTTTGTGGTCATCTTGTGTCTCTTTGTTGAGTTTTTGTGTCTCTTTGTTGAGTTTTGTGTCTCTTTGTTGAGTTTTTGTGTCTCTTTTAGTTTTGTCTCTCTTTGCTGAGTTTTTGTGTCTCTTCGTGGTCATCTTGTGTCTGTTTTTTGAGTTTTGGTGTCTCGTTGAGTTTTTGTGTCTCTTTGTGGTCATTTTGTGTCTCTTTTTTGAGTTTTTGTGTCTCTTTGTTGAGTTTTGTGTCTCTTTGTGATCATTTTGTGTCTCTTTGTTGTCATCTTGTGTCTCTTTTTTGAGTTTTTGTGTCTCTTTGTTGAGTTTTGTGTTTCTTTGTTTAGTTTTTGTGTCTCTTTGTGGTCATTTTGTGTCTGTTTGTTGAGTTTTGTGTCTCTTTGTTTAGTTTTTGTGTCTCTTTGTGGTCATCTTGTGTCTTTTTGTTGAGTTTTTGTGTCTCTTTGTTGAGTTTTTGTGTCTCTTTGTTGAGTTTTGTGTCTCTTTGTTGAGTTTTTGTGTCTCTGTGGTCATTTTGTGTCTCTTTGCAGAGTTTTGTGTCTTTTTGTTGAGTTTTTGTCCCTCTTTTATGAGCTTGTGTCTCTTTGTTGAGTTTTGTGTCTCTGTTGAGTTTTTGTGTGTCTTTGTTTAGTTTTTGTGTCTCTTTGTGGTCGTTTTGTGTCTCTTTGTTGAGTTTTTTTGTCTCTTTGTTGAGTTTTTGTGTCTCTTCGTGGTCATCTTGTGTCTCTTTGTTGAGTTTTTGTGTCTCTTTGTTGAGTTTTTGTGTCTCTTTGTGGTCATTTTGTGTCTGTTTGTTGAGCTTTTGTGTCTGTTTGTTGAGTTTTTGTGTCTCGTTGTTGAGTTTTTGTTTCTCTTTGTTGAGTTTTTGTGTCTCTTCGTGGTCATCTTGTGTCTTTTTGTTGAGTTTTTGTGTCTCTTTGTTGAGTTTTGTGTCTCTTTGTTGAGTTTTTGTGTCTCTTCGTGGTCATCTTGTGTCTTTTTGTTGAGTTTTTGTGTCTCTTTGTTGAGTTTTGTGTCTCTTTGTTGAGTTTTTTTGTCTCTTTGTTGAGTTTTGGTGTCTCTTTGTTGAGTTTTGTGTCTCTTTGTTGAGTTTTTTTGTCTCTTTGTTGAGTTTTTGTGTCTCTTCGTGGTCATCTTGTGTCTTTTTGTTGAGTTTTTGTGTCTCTTTGTTGAGTTTTGTGTCTCTTTGTTGAGTTTTGTGTCTCTTTGTTGAGTTTTTTTGTCTCTTTGTTGAGTTTTGGTGTCTCTTTGTTGAGTTTTGTTGTCTCTTTGTTGAGTTTTTTTGTCTCTTTGTTGAGTTTTTGTGTCTCTTTGTTGAGTTTTTGTGTCTCTTTGTTGAGTTTTGTGTCTCTTTGTTGAGTTTTTTTGTCTCTTTGTTGAGTTTTGGTGTCTCTTCGTGGTCATCTTGTGTCTTTTTGTTGAGTTTTTGTGTCTCTTTGTTGAGTTTTGTGTCTCTTTGTTGAGTTTTTTTGTCTCTTTGTTGAGTTTTTTGTCTCTTTGTTGAGTTTTTGTGTCTCTTTGTTGAGTTTTGTGTCTCTTTGTTGAGTTTTTTTGTCTCTTTGTTGAGTTTTTGTGTCTCTTTGTTGAGTTTTTGTGTCTCTTTGTTGAGTTTTTGTGTCTCTTTGTGGCCATCTTGTGTGTCTTTGTGGAGTTTTTTTTACAGTAACAGGATGGAGCGGCTCTGGCGCGTTGTGTGGTGTGACTGGTGTGATGATAGAAGGTTTTGGTGAGAGCCGAGAGAACCGGGCGCACAGTGATTTCGTAGCCGCGTGACTGTGACTTGTGTCGACTATTAGATAAGTGTAGTTCTCAAGGAACCGTGGGACCAGATGTGTAACACGGCACAATGCGTATATACCATAGAATATGATGGGTCGTGTTGTGTTTTTGTCAGCACTCTGTTCTGACAAGTAGTACAGTGTTGCAGTTTTTCTCAAGCAGGGGAGGGTTCAGAGAAAGACTAGTAGCCGGGGGGGTCCTTGCTTTTAAAAATGTCCACCCCAGCCCACTCGCTCTTGCGCTGTCCCTTGGGTCAATGCTAAAGCTGCTGGAGCAAAGTGAGACCGTCCAGTACTTAGACCCAGAAGAAGGAACTCATTTAATTTAACATCGATTCTTCCGTGTGACGCGGGCAGGACAAACGCTGTGGCATCAGAAGTCTACAGCCTCACTAAGCCCTTCCTGTCGTGAGTAACACCCCCCTCCCCTGCAGAAATGGACCGGTCCCTGAGCTCTGCGGCCCTGGCTCGGGATGAACCATGTGAGGGCAGCGGGGAGCTGCCGCTCTCGGCTCCAAACCACCTGCTGAGGTGAGAAGGATTTATTTTAGGTTTTCAGCTCACAGATCCGATCTGGTCTTAGAGCTGCAGCGGACTGAGACTGGCACACTACTACCGCTGAAGCACTGAGCTGTCAGACAACCGGGACCGGAGGTGCTCAAGTCTGCTGCCTGCACCGGTATTTTTACATTTTTTAATTTAATTGGGTTAACGAAGAACTGTGAGGGCAGTCCACCTGATGGGGTCACTATAGAAACCATTTGAAATTCCCAACTTTGAAATTCATAAAAAATTAGGTAGATGTCCTACAGCTTTTAAAATCGGTCAACGTTTAATGTTTCTTTTGTTGCGTGGTATTCAACTCTTATGCAAATACATAATAATAATACTAATACCGATAAGAATCATAGCAATTGTTTTAAAAGGTAAAGGATTTTTTTAATCTCTAAAATAATAAAATAGAATCCTGATTAATTTAAATATTGTTCAATACGGTTTTATAGTGAAAATAGAATTACAAATAAAAATATCAGAAAAAAATAAAATAAAAATGTCTTCAAAATCAAATTTTTAAAAAATTTTAAATAATAAAATTAAAATGAAAAATAATAATAATTAAAATACTGCAATATATATATTTAAAGTATTGTAAAAATGTCTATATTGATTAACAAAAATACCCATAAAAGGTAAAAAAATACAAATAATTGTGCCCACACTAGGAAATACAAACTCGAAAGCATTTTTTAAATATATATGAACTTAAAACAATAATATATTTAAAAATATAATACAAATACCGGTACTTGTACTTAAAAATGGATACTTGATAAGATAAATACTTGAAAAAAAAAGTTATAAAATACTCCATATAAATAGTAGTAATAACAATTTTAAAGAATTTTTAAAAAAAACGTTCATGTTGATGACAAAAATTTAATATCAAACGATTCATTTTGCAAATATCTTTATAGAAACGTATATTTGAAAAGAAATGGATCCGTGTCAGGTGCAAACGCGCAGCCGGAGACTCCGGCTCCCGCCTGCACCACAGTGAGTGTGTGTCAGCAACACACGTCGTCCGGGCGAGGCGAGGAGCGCTGGCACGCGGCCCTGCCTTCCGTCATCCCGCCCGCGTCGCGAAGCTGCCGCGGCGTGTTTTCGACATTCCTCCGTTGGGGCCCCGCGGGCTGCAGGGACATGACCGAACAGGGATCAGATCCTCCCGCTCTGGTTCAGGCTCCGTCATGTTCGTCCTGGACCGGCAGCAGTCGGCTCCCCGACCGTCTGCACCTCCGACACTCTGGGTGCACGCGTCCTCACGCCGGTTGTTGTTGTGATGATGATGATGATGAGGAGGACTTTTAATTTCCTGGAGGTCGGTCCAGCGCTACGAGTCCAAGTCCTCGACTCATCAACGGCACCGTCCCAAAGAGCAAGAACTCAACTCTGAGCCCGGTTGGTCCGAACACCTCCGCAGCCCGAGGCGGAAGAGGTGCTCGTTTCTCACCTCGGTAGAGGTACCGGTCCGACCGGGTCCAGCCACGCGGCGCCGTCCGCTGAAGCTGCATTGATCATTGATCATTGATCGATCGGCGTAGGGTTCGTGCGCACTTTGAACACGGTCCCGATGGGTCGCACTGTTTCGCAGCCTGAACCGTCACCACTGCCACGAATCTTCGCTTTGTCGCGATCTTCGTGTAAAGAACCAAAGCGGCGTCAAGACCCGGACTCGGGGAAACACGAGGAGGTTTTCGTCTCCTTATCTTCTGACCGCCCAGATTGATCGCGGGACCCGCTGGTGGGGTCTTGACCCCCCGGTGCAGCTGGTCGAGGTGAAGCCGAAGCTTCCAGCGGCTTCTCGAACCGAGGGCGGGTTTCATCTGCCGCAGCGGGTCCCACTCTATAAACCGATCGAACGATTCGGATCCGGTCACTCGGTAAAACGTAGGACGTTTCCCGCTGAGGGATGTAAAGTCGCACGAAGGGTGAACGCGCTCGTCCCTAAAATCGGACGACTTCGCACCAGACGTAAAGTTGTGTCTGGGACGACGAACGGGACATTTACGGGACAGTCAGTCTGCGGCTGGAACACTCCGTCCACTCGGAATTGGGTTTGCTGCGGAACTTCCTCCCGGGTCTCAGGCCTTCCGGTAAACCCCGGGGTCCGGACACTGCTCCGGGATAAACTCTCTGTCGATACACTTTCGCCACCGGCGCTTCGACGCTCCACCTGCGCCGGGGGAGGCAGCACTCACACCCCTGTACTCAAGTAAAAATACTCCATTACAGGTCCAAGTCCCGCGCCCAAACAAAGTACAACCGCTCAAGTCTACGCGAAGTATCCGGGCACTCCTTACGCGAGACGTCCCCGGTCCGGGCGTCGCGTCTTACGGGCCTGTCGCGCGTTCGTCACGTGGAACCGTCCGTCTGAAAAGTAACCGGTAACGCCGGAGCGCAGTGGAGTCAAACGCACGTGAGGTCGCACCTGTACCGAGGTGGTGCTCGGCGCGGTACTGGCGCTACAACCGGGCTGCGGCCGACGATAACCACCGACGCCGGGACAAGTATCTCGTTCTGCCGAGGCAAACGTACCCGCGCCACGACGGGAAGTACTGACCCGCGCGTCCTGCGCCGGACGTCTCTCTGTAGCCGAAGTACTGGCCGCGCGGCAGAAGGCCTCCGGGCAGCGTCGCGTCGCGGTGCGTTGTAACCACCGGTTGTTATTACCGCCGCATCCACGTGTGGGCAGCGCGTTGCTGTGGCACTACTTTACGAGGCGTCAGGGATTTTTTGCCGCATACGTCCGGCTCGAGCGGAGCATCCTTCTCCCGCCTCGCGTTGTTTCAACAGAAGGAAAAGTCCTCTGCATGACGCCGTGAGCGGAGCCGGTGTAATGAGCTCTGGCTCCGGCCGCCGCTTCCTGGACACTGCCCTAATCTCTTTATCTCTAGATTTCTCTTTGACCTTCACTCGTTGGTCATCGCGTAGCCGGTTCTGCGCTCAGGCGCTTTCCCGTTGGCTCGAGAACCGTCGTCACGACTTTGAGTGGAAGTAGGTTTTGTTCTGCTGTAATCCACGAAAAAATAAGAGTCATATCACGTCCTGTCAGATTTGTTGTGTGACCCTGATTTAACCCGGTTTAACCTTCAACACGCTGCTCATGGCGTTTCACGTGGAGCTCCTGAAATCCAAGTCTAAGCTGTCACATAAATGTAGTGGAACATGTTTTAATAGAGGTTCACGACTGGTTCAGGTTCAGTTGGCGGGTAATTTATGAGGAAAAAAAAAAAAAAAAATCACTTAGAGGAAAGACTAAAGTGTAAATATACAATATTTCCCCCTGAAATGTGGTTGAGTGGAAGTAGCATGAGGTAGAAACACCCGAGGACAAGTAGAAGTAAAGCACTCAAGTAAATCTACTTAGTTACTTTGCACCACTGCCGCTCAAGTGTGCTAAGGCTGCAGGCCGGTGACCTCTGACCCCTTTAAAGACACCCCGCACGCTCACCTCCACCCGAGGGCCTT
Source organism: Xiphias gladius (assembly GCF_016859285.1). NCBI lineage: Eukaryota > Metazoa > Chordata > Actinopteri > Istiophoriformes > Xiphiidae > Xiphias > Xiphias gladius. Next base: position 262,795 of record NC_053414.1, on the reverse strand, counting down.
CGCCGTTCGGCCGCCGAGGAGAGGCAAACAAAAAAACAAAAACATGCAGAGATACGAGGTACAACTCACAAAATAAAAGTCCGGTTTATTGTCAAACAACAAACTTCGCACATACATCAAAACAGGCCGTCATAAAACAAAGTCGCTGACAAAAACAAAATAAAAGGAAAAAGAAAAGAGGCTCTTTTCTTTGGCCTTACCCTCCCATACAAACAAACTAGTTATGGTACAGCTAAAGTACATACATTAAATTTACTGGAATGCTCTGAGTTCAACGGCTTAAGAGGTTTTTGTCTTTCAGGTTTTTTTAAGCTTTTTTTTTTACATGTTTTTTTTCTCTAGTATCTGTCGAGATATCGTAACATGGTCAACCAAGTAAAATCTTTTGTTAAAGAAGCACCGATTTGGTCTGACGAGATCGCTGCCGAGAGAGAAACCGACCCCCCCTCCTAACAATATGTACAAAAATATAAAATGTAAATAAAAATACAAACAAATTCTCCTTTCGTGTTGTTGTGGTGGTGGTTGTTGAAGAGAAGCCTGATTTCTGCGTCGATGTGGTGGCGGGTTCCTCTAGAAAATTTGTTTCGCAGTTTTGAGGGGAGATCGAGTGTGTGCGGACGTGGTGGATGTTTGTTGAACTCTACTTGCTAATGACCATGTTGGATTTTTTTTTTTTATTATTAATTTTTTTTCTTTTAAATCAGTCCTCCAGCCCCTCCACCCGTGACATTTAAAAACAGCCAGAGGTGGAGAACCAGGAAGTGGTTCAGCAGGATGGCGCAGGGGGGAAACCCATCAATCGTCATCGTCGGTTTTCTGCTTCTTGGTTTCGACGTCGTCCTGAAAGAAGAGAAGAAGAAGACGGTGAGTCGGTTAGTTGGCGAGCCCGTGGCCCGATCGGTCGCGGGAGCCGGCGCCTCACCTCGTCGTCATCCTCGTCGTCCTCAGCTGCCCGTTTTGTGCCGCCCTCGATGTCGTCGTCGTCTTCCTCCTCGTCTTCCTCGTCGCCTGCGGGACAAAGGGAGAGCAGAGTGAGGCTTTCGCTGGTTTTGTGAAACGACACAACGTGAAAATCAAAAGGAAAACCCTCCGGCTACCTTCTCCGTCGTCCTCCTCGTCCTCCTCGTCCACCTCCTCGTCCTCTTCGTCGTCTACCTCGGGCTCACCGTTCTCCTCGTTCTCCTGGAAACCACAAAAACTTTAAAGGGACTGACTGAAAAAATAAAAAAGTTTTTTAAAAAGTTTTCAAACCACGAGGAACCACGGTAGGCAGAGTTGAGAACGTGGAGGTTACCTTTCCGTTGGTGGCAGCATCTTTGCCGTTCTCCTTTTCCTCCACCAGCTTCTTCTCTTTCAGGTCCTGGTGGATACGAAAACAAACATTGAAACCGGAAGAGTAAAACTATGAAAATAAAAAAAAATAAATCCAATTTTAAAATCAAAAAAAGCCCCCGGTGGTAACACGCAGCTGACGTAACGGAGCTTCTCCAGGCTGCTGCTACCTGCCCTGCTACCTAAAGGCCCGCTGCTTCCTGGGAGCAGCAGTTTCTGCCCTCGCCCTGTCAGAATGAAGTCTTCCCATTTAAACACCATATTGGTCTCTGCAGATCCTCCCCCGTCCTCCCCCTCCATCCCCTCTAATGTGTTGTAATCTGATACTTTGATGTGCCCCCCGGGGCACTCTGGGTATCGTAGTCTTCCGCGGGCTGACGTCTCTGCCATATGTCACGAGACACGCCCGGGAGAGGCACTGCAATACCCAGGATGCACCGCTCCGTTTAAAATAACACAGGAGGACGCAGGAGCGGGGGGAGGAGGGGGAGGTGGTGATGGAGGAGGAGGAGGAGGAGGTGAGCGCGACGCACGCTGCTGCTGCTGCTGCCCGCTTGTTGTAACGGAGGCTGGAAAGGACAATAGAAGACGACACATGGCAGGCGAGAAAAGCGGCACGAAAAGCAAAAATAAGGCGGCGCGGCCGGACCGGAGCCCCCGCGCACACCGTCACAAACACCTCCGGGGCTCTTTCGCTGCCCACTTCGACCCGAAAACGGCCGCTGACCTTATTAATAGCGCTCGGTTCCCTCGTTTTGTCGACACCGTCCGTTCTCAGCCTATTATCCGCGCCGCACACATGCAGCACATACACCGCAATCGAGTCGCTGCTCTCCACGGCCTAACCTTATTGCTTCCAATCCACCGAGGTGCTCGGGAGCATCGGCGGTTCCTCGTTCAGACGAGCTCGGAGGCTCCGCTCACGCGCCCGCCGACTGCGCGTAAAAAGGCGCTTGTGCGTAAAAATGCCTCGCGGCTACAAACAGTGGCTGAAGAGGCGCCGCGGATTACCAGCTCCCCGCGCTCCCCTCCGCGTCTTCTCCAAATGTTTATTTGTTCTAATCACTCGTTATTACTCGGCTCCGCGGCCCGCCGCTGCTCACATTATCCAAAGGCTGGATCCTATTCTCCCCTACTTCTGTTGCGGAGACACCCCCCTCCTCCTCCTCCCCTCCCCGCGGGGGCTATTAAAGTTTTACCCGATATGAGCCAAAGTCCAACCGAACAGAAATGAACATTTAGAGAAGCAGAAAGATGATCAGGTCCGAACGGTGACGGATCTCGAAGAGGGGAAAACCAGCACCGTCACATCACACCTCCACAACCCGGCCACACACACACACACACACACACGCAGCCAGAGAGAAGTGGGCTGCATTACAAAAAAAGAAAGAAAGAAAACTTTCCCCCGAGACATAAACGCGCCCTGCAAACATGCCCCAAAAATACTAACAAAAAAAAAAAACAAAAAACGGAAGCTGCGGCTCAGAGTGTGTGTGTGTGAGAGAGAGCGAGGGAGAGCGAGGGACTCTCCGGTAAACGGAGGCTGAATAAGCAGAGCCCATTCAAGCAGCAGCAGCTCCGACCTTCCTCAGTCGGTAAACAAACCGGGTCGGACGGTGCGGGCAGGCCCGCCGGTGCCCACAAAAACGGAGCCACAGACGAATAACAACGAAAAAAGCTGCAAGCGAAGCCCCGAAAGTTGACATCGGCACGAATTACGCACCGCCTGCGCCTCTGTCCTCCATTCAAACGGACCAACTTCGCACTACAAGCCCCGGTCGGAGCCTCAGAAAATCCCGTTTACTCCGCCGCTCAGCCCCGGCGCCTCTCCCGCGCTGGAAGCGGGACCGGACTTCGAATTAATTCGAGCGAAGCAGCCTGCGAGACGGGGAATAAATGCGCGAATAGGCGCGTCGATTCAGCGGCGGGAGCCGCGGAAACGGAGCCCGAAAACCGGCCGAGCGTGTGCCGGAGCGAGCCGTGTCGATCGCTCTCTCGGTTCGGACTTGACGTGCGTGTCTCGGCGGCGAGAACCGAGCCGCTTGTATAAACAAAGAACCCGCGCAGACAGTTGCTCTCCGGACAATGAGACACGGCGCCGTAAACGCAGCCTCTTTCCGCGACGCGGTGCCGAGAGCCCCCGGTTGGTTCCAGGGATATTTTCCATCAGAGTTTAGAGAAAAACACCGGCTCTTTTTCTTCTGTTTTACCCCCCCCCTGCTCTCCTCCCCTCCCCTCCCCTCCGGCTTGTCCGACAGGCTCCGACTTCGCCGAGTCCGAATGAGCGCGAAGCGACGACGAAAGGGGTTTTTAAAAAAAATCTAGGTTAGAGCCTGGAAAAGCCTCGGTCCGCGGAGGGGCTGCGCGGGACCCGGCCCCGGGGAAGGCGCGAGGCGGCTTACCTTGGCAGAGATGTCCGAGCCGGAGTCAACTTGTGTGTCTGCCATTGTTTTAGTTCAGAAAAAGAAAGGACGGCTGAAATGAAAGGTTGAATAAAGTAAATCCCTCTCCTCGCTTTGCGGATCAATCAGTGTTATGTTGTGCCAGTGGCCAATGCTGCTCGCGGCCGAGCCTTTAATATAGGCTGCTGGGCGGAGTTGAGAGGAGGTCGGCGGCCGCTGATTGGCTCCGGGCTCCACGGAGGTGTTCTCCTCGCGCGCTGGAGTGGAACAATGGCTAGAATTTCTAAACCCGGACGCCACGCCCCCCCCGCCGTCTGCCGCCGTAACTGTCCTTTCTCCGCTAAAACAATAATCCGGCCCGGTCAAACCCGACGAAACCGAGCGGGTCCTCGACGGCGGCGCCTTTTCCCGCGCCGCCGGAGCGAGGAAATCGAGTTTGCACCGAACCACGCACTAAATATGTCGAACAGGCAGCGCTCGGTTTGACGTAGTGTCACGGTTTGATTGATTGATGTTCATGTGGTCGAGTCAAGCGGCGACTCCGGTCCGCTTCTCCCGCCCACCGACGCGACCGGGGAATAGAGGCAAAGTCGGGGTTTTTTTTTTTCTTTTCGTTTGGGGGGGGGGTGTGTTGGTGGTGGTGGTGGTGGTGGTGGCGGGGGGGGTTAAAATGTCGACGGAACGGACGGTGTTGGTGGATTAAAGCTTCGCCCAACGTTACCGTCGCCCCTTTCTCCCGCCATGTGAACTCTGCCAGTCAGATAAAAGGCGCACACGGTGCGGACGTGAAGCGCCGCCGCCATGCCTCCTCGCAGCCCTTGATCGTGCTCCGCTCGCCCCGCCCCTTCACGGCGTCCATGTTTGAAACTCCCTCACTCTTCTATGTGCGCACTTGACGCTCTGAGTTGCTTCTTCTTCTTTTTTTTTTTTTTTTTTTACATAACAACCCGTAAACTTGTGCTCCAAGGTCGACGCTCAAATAAACACACGATCCCCGTCGAACGCCGCGACCAGAACTGACTTTGGCACGGTTCTAACGTGCGTACGGGCCGGTGTCGGCGAGCGGGTGCGGTAACAGTGCCGGTGGCCTCATTTCCTCCGTCTCCATTGTTCGAGCCCACAAAGAAATGCCCCGCCGTGGAGGAGGGAAAAAGAGCAGTGCGACATGACAGACATGCGATGAGACGAGTGCGGAACATAATTGTGATGTGCTCGTGAGCTGACGCGCATTCTTATGAAACACAAGGGCAAACACGCATTTTTCCTTACCGAGTTTTGTACACATGGCTTTTACAAGCTGAACATGAGGAGGACAAAGCGGCAAGAAAAGCGGCCGCCATTGCTCGCTCGGGATGGGGGATGGGAGCAGAGTGTGGTCCGGTAACGGGCAGCCCACATTCACATTCTACTCTGATGACACACTCGGTCGCCGAGGGCGGCTCCGATTGGTCGGCTGAGTGGAATAAACACGGCTTTGGCGCACGGCGGGCGCCGATTGGCTGCCGCGGACGTCCGTCAGTTCAAACTGGGCTCCGCGGGCGCGCCGTAAGCCGCGGGTCCGGATCGAGGATCTGGACCGAGCGGAGCGTAAGTGTAGAGTTTCACTTCTGTCTTTCAGGTGCAGCCTCTTCGCTGCCCAGGAAAAGCTCCTTTCACCGCCATGATCTCGGGGAGACGCATCCATTACGTGTAATTGATTGGAAAAGCCGACCTCTTCGTGTTTCATTAAGCGGTATTATGAAATGTTTATCCAGGAATCAGGAACAACTGATCCTTCAACAGGACCAAAACCTGTTTCCAAACTTCACCCCTCAAAACCGTGTTTTGAGCATGTGATACATTCGCAATTCATAAAATCAGGCGAACGGCGTTTTAAGTTGCTGGCAGGCAGATTAAAGCTGCGCCGTGTTGTGAGCGTGAAAAGAACTTTGGTTACGTTGTGCGCAGGGTTTTTTTATTTTGGTCTTTTAATCGACGCCACTTGACTCTGTTGGTACTAAATAGTACCCAGACCCTCTCCACTGCAGGAGGTTAACGAAACATATCCTCACCTGCGTCCGCCGTCGTGCGCTTCACCTGGGTTTTTACTCGTCCGTGGCCACTTTTTAGGACGAGTTTTTAGGACATCCGGCCAAACAGTGCAGGAAAAGAAATCAAATATCAACCAAGAAAAAAGCAGAGTCCCAATGCTCCCAGTGCGACAAGCCAACAAACTACAACGTGGAACCCGGATTTGCCAGCCAAACAAAAAACAAACCAAAAAAAATCCTGAGTTTTTTGTTTTTACGTATATCTGACACGTTCCGGGTTTTAAAATACAGTGGAAACACAAGAAGGACAAAGCCCAACAAAGCCCTTCAAAGTTCAGGTAACGAGAAGCCGGAGGTAACAGGCTGTTAAGTTCCTGCGGTGGAGAAATGGCCTGTATCTGGCCCAGGATGGTGCTTGATGCGCCATGTACACCGGTCCCCACACAAATCTATCAGTCTTATAACAGGCCTGCGCCGGACACCAAGGTCTGGTTACCAGCTGGCCAGATCAGTCAGCTGCCCCCGGGGCCCCAGACCCAGAGGGGCCCCTAAAGCCCCAGGTTCACTGCGTGTCAATTGGCTGAACATAATTTGATTAACTGCAGATTTGTTTAGGAATTTGCACCATTGAAGTACAATATCAACCAAGACAGGTACTTAATCCCTTGGCCCCGTCCTGTAGAGGGGCCATGTGTCAAAACGTAGCTTTGAGACCGCAAGTGTTATAGTCGCGGTTGGGGCCAAACAACGAATAGTTTTTGCACTGGGGCCCCGTAACCGGTTACTCTGGGCGTGCTGGGCGGCGCTCGGTGCTTGGGCACCACAGTACAGCCGACGGTGCCAACATTCAGCCGGCTCCCTACTGGTAGAGCTGAGCAATTTATTTGAATATTAGCTGCAAAAACACGCAGCGTGTAAACACTGTTATTTACAGTCTTTACGCAGAACCATTTCATAACAGCTGTTTACGTCTACACTGTAGTTTACAGCCTTAGTCGATACTGTATAGTGCAGCATCAAGGGACAAAACTGAAATGGTCGTATTGTGGGACCCCAGCGTTGAGTCATCTGCAGATTGTCCTCACACAGGAGGAACAGGACGACGCTCGGACTGCGGGATGACGTTTAAACAGGATCGCACAAACCTTTCGCTGATGCGAATCGGCAGAGGTTACAAATAAAAGGCGTCACAGCCGCCTCAGCCACAGCTGCATACTCACAACACAGCTGCAGTGTCCGTGGGACCAAGCGCAGATTTGGGGCCATATAAATACATTTGACTTGACAATTAGGAAAAGAAGGATTCCGTTAATATGTTGAATGTCAGGTGTCTGAAAGGAGGCGTGCAGCGATACGGTTTGACTGATCAGGCGTTGGTGGTAAATTGATCTTTGGAACGTGAAAGTTGGCAGATTGAAAATGAGTGGAAACGTGGCAACAAGGAAAAGCGCGTTAAATGTTTTAGTGCAAATAAATTCAACTGTAATTTATTTATTTAAATCAGTTTACTCTTTTTCTATCACACACACACACACACATATGTTTTAATATTGCCTTTTGTTTTTTAAAATTTTTCTTAAAGCCTGTTATGTCTTTGCACTTTGAATTACCTTGTAGTTGAAAGGTGCAGAACAAGTAAACTTGCCGTTTTCTTTCCTTAAATCAAAGATAAATAAACCAGAAAGAATAGATGACCCATGGTACATCCGAATAAGAGACATAAATAAAATCAATCGCCTCTCCGGAAAGTTCGCAACAGACAAAAAACAAAACAAAACGTATCTTCAGTTTGCAGCTTGAAAGCTCAAAATGATCATAAAACTCCGTTGGGTTTAGCCTCATTATGCATTCTCGACCTCAAAAATGCAGGCGCTCTCGAATATTAAACCACCTCAGCTCAGTTCAAAGTTCATCAATGAAGAGTGTTTAAATTGGAGTTTGAATATGTGGAGCTTTGCAGCTGACACTAATCTAGGTTTAGAGTAAATCCGGGCTGGTGTAACTCACCCTGTAGGGGATAAATGTGGTCTACATGACTAAACGCCGCTCCAACAAGAAAAGACACACTTTAAACCTGTCTCGCTTCTGCTTGTCCCTGCCCCGTCCCACTGACTGACATTCAGCTTCTCTCGCCATAACCGAGAGTTCACCGGGGAGGAAAGCGGTGAGAGATGAGTAAGAAGCAGCGAGGGAGCAGGTAAATGCTCTCTGGTGTCTAACTACCTGTGTTACGCTGTGGACGTCAGTCATCCAGCGTGCAGCCGACGTGTTGGGACCTGTCCCGGTGATGCGGTGAGGTGGACCCTTCCTGCGGCAGCGCAAACAGCACAGGTTCAGATCGGGGGGGCTGCAGTTATCACACGGTTAAAGTTGATGTCTTACCCCTCTATCTACGGCTGAATGTAAAGAAGGTTTCAGTTGACACGACAAGAGGTGAAAACCCTTATGTTGATACGCACCTATTCTTCACCTGTGACAGAGGCTCCTGGATTTACTCCAACACAACGCGGACGCCCCATCAGGATCCACGCACCCGGGGCGGCAGTTCTCCCGAGACACCCGAGTTCCCCTGAGAGCAACTACTGATCAATGGAAGCATCACAACTTACAAAATACAATTAAAATTAAAAAAAAAATAAACAGTGTCCTGTCAGTTCAGCCTCTGAACGTCTCGTGTGCAACGTGTGCTCCGATCCACGGATAGAATTGACGCATATCAACGGTGTGTTTTGGATTTTGATTGGTGGCTCCCAGAGAGCCGTCATTGAACAGTGGCTTTTGGTCTCCGTGTGGCCCTTTGTGTTACCTTTGACACTGTATTCCCACTGGATTACAGAACGTCCCGCTGTCTAACCTCTGGTGCTACCGCAGATGTCGTGAAATCCGCTCATAAAAAACTCCACCTCAAAGTCCCGGGGTTTTTTAACGGAAACGCGTGGATGCGTAGAAAGTGCGGAGAACACGGTCCGCGTGCTCAAGACTACAGGACTGCAAATTACAAAGTAGAGGGAACACATTATGTAATGTGAAATGACTAAACCGAGGACAAAATTAGCAGTTTCATCAGAACTAGTAATTTGAGAGACTGATTTGTAACTTGAAGGCACATGTCACAGATGGGATGAAAAAGGTTCCTGAAAAGTCTCCCCTGCAGACTCTACAGGTAAGTGCCAGGATTCGCGTGTGTTTCTCTTCGCAGGTGACGCAGCCAACGGCTGAGGATGAAGGGAGGTCGAACTGTGTGGAACAGGCAAGAGCAGCAGGTCGGTATGAATGTCGGCGCATCAGGCTCAGTTTTTATAGGTGATCCACATTTCTAACTCTCCTGCTGAAGAGGCCAAATAAGTAAACAGAGAGGCAGAGGACTGGAATCAGGACCAACGCTGATGGTCGGCGATGAGCTGCCTGGCTGGCGGTCAGTTCATCTCACAGGTGATTTACAGACTGATCTGAAATGAGAAGAGTCTCCTCGACAACTTGAAATCGGTTCATCCACACTTTTGAGCTGGTTCAGTTTTTTTAGGGGGCGGAAGAGATGACGATTGACAGATTTATTCTCTCTCTCTCTCTCTGTTTATTTGAGTTTTTGCTGCTTTAGCCTTTACCGACGTCCCACAGCATCCAATCCAGGCACGTGCCATGCGATTCAGGAACGTCACAAGTCCGGAACCATTCATTTCACTTTTAAAAACATGTCTTGGAGAACTTTCCGTTTATTTTTCAAAGACTGACAATAGAGAGTTGACAGGAAATGAGGGAAGAGAGTTGGCCGTGGAGGGGACATGCAACAGAAGTCCCCAAGCTGGGAACTGAACCGGGGACATCACGATCACGGCATATGGCATGATCCTTAACCACGAGGCCTCCGCGGCACCCTGAACCATTTCCCTATAGAGCTGGCGTCCTGCATCGTCATGTTGAAACAGGAAAGAGACAAATACAGACTGTTGACACAAAGCTGGAAGAACAATGTTGTCTAAAATATCATTGTATGATGTTACATTAACATTTTCCTTCACCAGAACTAAGGGGCCCAAACCCGGAAACACAGCTGCAGACACAGGGGTGTCCAGATACTTTTGGCTCTAGAGCTTATCAGGAGACATCTTGCAGGTGGAGGAGGAGACAGACAGACTTTGGACACTTTGTCCTAATTTTAACTGTTCAACAGAGTCTGTAGTTCATTCACAATAGAGTGTTGCTTCATTCACGGCAGGGCTGCGTTTGTCCCCTGGCGGCCGAAAACCGCGCAACGCAGCTCTAACACATCGCGGAGTATGAAACATAACAGCGGCCCTATGAAATGCACGGTGTGTGTGTGTGTGTGTGTGTGTGTGTGTGTCTGTGGTCGTCTGTGGCCTGTGAAAGTGTGTGGTAACAAGCAGCCAGCGTGTACACAAAAGAGTGCAACTAACGTTATCCGGCACAAGAGGAAGTGCAGAGGGCTCATCTGACCATGACTTCCCCTGGCGTCTCTCAGTGAAGCAACGTCACGCCAACACGTTGAACTCCCAGTAAAACTGCGGAGCGCGGCGCAGGTCTGCAGCGGTGCAGCACAGAAGTCTGGACCTGTGCACACCTGCGGCCTCAGCGGACCCCTCCCCCCGTTTAACACAGCTGTCGTCGTGCACGCAAAAATAGCTAAACCGACAAGTAAACACTTGCGCCTGCAGTGGTTATTGTTGTAATTCGGTCGTGGTTTTTCGAGGTCGTTATTAAATCCTGAGCCGCGGACAAAGGTCTTAACACAGGGAGTGATGTTAAATAAGAATTCTAAGTTACGGATCTTGGGGTTATTTGCATCAGAAATGGCTGCACATACAATAGTGAAACCAATCAAAACGCGGTAAACGGATCATATTTCAGAAGCTATTAGCATCTCAAATATATTATAATACACGATAAACCGGGCCACTGGATGTAAGTGTTGCACACCTCCGTTCAGAAAGACCCCGAGAGGCTCGAATTGTGTTTTACATCAACGTGTTTAATCAGCCGGCAGTAACACAGCAGGGATATGATGCCAGTGACGTACATTTCAACACTGCTGATTAGGAGCCCTTTTTTATTCCTGATTTTCCGAGGGCCCTCCCTCCCCATGTCGGGGCCCCGGGTACCCAGTTCCGCTATTGTCCCCCACGACGACCCCCCCCCTGCTGGTTCATGTGTGAGGATCAGGGTTCCTGCTGTATCAGTCCCGCTTACATGTACAGCATAAACCAGATACCGGTGGTGGGCGGTAACTTTCACTCGAGTTCTGCACTGCACCGATACTTTCTACCTCTGCTCCGCTACAGAAGGAAACATTGGACTCTTGACTTCCCCACATTTATTTGACAGTTTTTTTCTTGTTACCTTTCTGGTTAAGATTTTTCATTTAAAGACACGTAGTTATAGTAATAACCTTATAAAATACTTTGCTAACTAGAGACCATCTTGTGATGGGATCACAGCAGCTGCGACGCCCGGCAACGTGTCGACGGTCCGACGACTCACGGACCGAATCTTCGAACTCACCTTCCTGTTGATCTCAGCCACTCACCTGTAAAGTTTCCTGGCTGCATCTGACACGGTTGTGACAGAATCTGTCCAGACAGACACGTAAACACCTGCCAAAGTCCTCAAAACCACCTCGGTGGACACACAGACACACACTCACCCACATGAAGCCGATGATCCTTTCTTGTGTACCTGAATGCAGGAGTTCTTAGTAGTTTTCCTTCAGTAAATGATCTGAACACTTGACTAACACAGTGTCAGGTGATCGTTGGAGCTTTTCAGCTCTGTAACTGATGAGAAAACTCATCTGGTTGAATCTGCATTTTGGAAAGGTCACAGGTATCTTGGCTTGAGAATCATCCAATCAGGGAGCTTCGGGCTCTGGTGATGTGCGGCCGATGGTGGATTCCGGCCATTTTAAACACGATTTGAATAGAGTTGAATATTCGTAATAAATGGCCTTTGAATCCCTTTCAGGGAGAAAGGGAATAAGTGTATTTCCTTGAGTGTTGAAATATACTTTTTGAGACACTTTCAGATTGAATTTTAGCGCCGCGGCCACTGAAGCTCTGAAGAACGAAGTCAGAGGTGTGAATCAGAGCGCTAGCAAATTCAAAAAGGTCCGTTGTTGTTATTAATTAAAAACAACCTGAATTCACCCCAGAACTGGCCCAGAATCCAAACCCGAATGGACTCAAGCTGCCCTCCTCCGTTAGCAGCGCACAAACCACAATTGGAAGCTGTGTGATTGGATGTTTCCTGCTGAAAAGCTCCTTGGGAGTCGTAGTTGACTTCTCCCCTTCAGAAGCAGATATTTTCTGACACGGTTGTTGATCTTTTGCGCCGATGATTCAGTCAGTCAGTCAGTAAATAAGCCCAAGTGAACTTATTCTAACTGCTTTTTTTCTGACCAACAGAAAAAGACTTAAACGACTAATCAGTTATCGAAATTGCTGCCAATTTATTTTCTGCCAATCATCTCATCAGCTAATCGCCTAATCATTCCTGCTCAACGGTACTGGCTGGGTTCTGGCTGCCGTGTGTGATGTGTGGCGGGCGTCGACAAGGACCCAACAGGAAGCGGTTGCTCTAATGTGTCTGCGGCAGCTTCGACATCTGGAGCGGAGACTGAAACCATCGGAGCGGCAGGTCAGTGAACATGGAGTCGCAGTCACGTGTTGAACCGTCACATGCGGAGGAACCTTCACACGTCTGCTAAATGTTTAAATGGTAACGGGTGTTCTTCTGCATCTTCAATAACCGACAGCCAATGAAACCCTTCCTCTCTCTCTCTCTCTGTTGTCTTCCTCCCCGGGGTCACATGACCCCGCCATCCTGCTCGCTCGCCCAAAGCTTGACTTCACTGTGGATCCACCTTCACCTCTCTCCCTCTCTCTCTATTGATTAACCTGGCAAGGACATTATGTGTGATGTATGACATTACATGGAGGAGAGAGAGAGCAAGAGATCACTGATTTTCACCTCAAGGTGTCTGTGTTCACACGAGGTTCCTTTTGTGCCAAAGCTGCTTTTACCATCACTCTATAAAACTCGCTTGATTGTACAAACCATGAGCTGCGTCTAGCTGTGTTTACTTTCTCCCTAATCTTGTTTTATTTTAAAGACTCTGTCACAGCAGCATTTAAAATGGCAAAATTGTCAATTTAGTTCCAATGGTAGGAGCAGTGGATTTCGATCAAAGTAAATCCAGTTTCCCCAAAATCCCAATTTTTTTGCATCAACTTTGGTGAACTTCTCTTCAGAATTAAACCTGGACCACTGACACACTAAGTTGCTGCTACCCCGTTTACGGCTGGACTTAGTTTAGGGTCAGACGTTTGGTTACGATGATGAAGAGCAGGGTTAGGGCTCGGGATTACATTATGTGAACGTTGAGTAAGGAGCCTCACGAGTATAGACCAATCTGGGTGCTTGTGGGCAGAAGTGGAGGAGCCGCCATAACTGCAGCGGCGCTCCACTGGTAAACCCTCGTATACACCATGCTGCGGTGTAAGTAAAGGACCTCGGTCACCAAATTCCGTTGGAGTAAAAGTTGTTATCAGTGACGCCAACAACAAAACCTGAAGCTTGTAAGGTAAAAGCCACAAGCATCTACTCTACTTTCAGAAAATCTCCCTTACATCCTCAACTTTCCATCTCGTTCTGAACAGGACTGACCAGGGCCCCGCTAAGGACAGAGGGCGAGCCGCCACCGTGGATCTCTCTTTTAGCTCGGCGCCACGTTTCCGTCGCAGAAATTCCACTTTTGCAGTAACGTTACAATGTGTGTGTCCTATTTCTATGAAATGACGCATTTCTTCCGAATACAATGAAAGCAATCGTGGAGTTTGATGATTTGAATCATAATCTATCACAACCCTGTGTCAAGTTTATTTATGACTAAACGACAAACATGTTTTGTAGGAAACATAATTGCGACCCGATCAAATTTTCTATTTGCGTAACGATATGTTGTTAATTCATTGTGGCGACCGTAACTCCTGTGACTGATTCTGATTCCGATGCTAACAAGCTCCTCCACACAGACAGAGACCACGTTCCTCTTACTTTGTGTATCGCAACCAATTTCAGACTGGCGTTTAACGACTGAATCGCTTCCTGGTTCAGGCAGACCGTGAGAGGCGGCGACTGCTAACATCTCTACCTTCGCCGTCAGTGTCAACGTAAAGGATTTCTGCGACACATAAATCAGCCAGCGGATTCGTCTGTAGAAGTACGGCGACTCAGAGGTCGTGTTGTTGAGAGAAAAAGGAAAAAGGCCGACAGGTAGATCAGTCTTCCCAAGTTACAATCAGGTCTTTAGGGCGTCCCGGTCATGTGCTGCGCGCCTGCACATGGGGTTCCCCGGTGGCCGAGGGGGTTTTTCGTTCTCTTCGGTCGGTACAGGAATGAGCGGATGTGATGTCGAGGAATCAAAACACGCCTGCACACAGACGATCAGAAACCTGGAAACTGTCAGAACCACGAATACAGGGAGATGAATTACCGGGTTTCTAATGCTCCATGTGAACGCCAAATCCCAAATACGAGCCAAACCAGGATAAGACTCAAACCACGGATGCTAGCACGAGAGTTACCGGATGGATCCGTTACCAGCTGACTGACGGCCGAAAGGAACCCGAACTGTGGGTTAACCAAAATAAACCGTATCAACAGTTGTAAACACCATCTCTTCTTCCTTTGGTTAGGTGGCTACAAGTGTGATAACAGGCTCTGTCCTGACTGTGATACTCTGACCGACTCGGTGGGGGGAATGCCACTCCACTCTCCACCCCATTGAAAAGAGACATTAAAGCTGCAGGGCTCACAGCGCGCTGCATAAAGACCCCGGACCAGGAGGTGTTAAAACATTAAGGTAAACGAGCAGGACCAGGTTCCGGGAGGGTTTCCTCTCCGATTTCTGAATGATTCAAAGAGGCTGCAGGAGACTGGAGAGGTCCGGAAGAAGATCAGATACAGGCAAACAGCAGCACCTACAACTGTCCTGTTCTAACGGTTATCCGTGTAATGTATGTAATGCGTGTCTGCATGTATGTCTCACACACTCACACACTCGGGCAGTGTTTTCAAAGGCGTGTCTGCAGCTTTACGAGCCTGTAGCCCCAGGCTCCACATTTACTACTGGAATTCTGTTTGAAAGAACAAGCTGAGACAGTGAGGGGCTCAAAAACCTCCCCGCTCCTCCACAGACCTCCTCTGTTTCCTTCTCCTCCCCCCAGACCTCCTCCCGCTCCTCCGGACCTACGCTACAGTTTTCCCTGTACCAGCCGCTGCCGCTGTGCAAGGCACTGTCTGGAGTCGCCATTATCGGACCGCACGACGGGGCCGTCCGTGGCCGATGCCGCCGCTACAGTTAGTAGGACATCTGCGGCTGCCACTTGCACCGCTGCTGCCTCTGCAGCAGACGTTCATGCTCCCCTCAGGATGAACTTAGCTGACGCTCTGACTTTTCATCTGTCTACACACTGAATATATCCCAGCTGTGTGAGTATCCTGGGAGCGCCTCCAAAAAAACGAATTGTGCCCATGGTTTTTTGATTTACGGGCGAAAATTTGTGCTCATTTGTGCTCTGGATTTAATATGATATTATATATTTTGCCTCCTCCCCGACTGAAGAAGCACCGCAGAACCCTCAGGCTGAATTTTTATTAGCTGTCAAAAAACTGTTTTTAATAACGGTCAGTTATCAACAATAACACAATGTTGTTTATAACAGTCAAACCTGATAGCCACATATCTCAGTCTAGGATCCAAATAAAACCATATTAAATCCAAGCGATCCATAGTGAGAGTGTGAAGGGTGCTCACAAGATTAACGGGACGAAGGTGCTGAGTTACGCCAGAGAGTGAGAGTGCCAATTATGATTATTATTAATTAAACAGCATGACTTATTAAGATATCCGTGACACTTCCTGGGCTCTGTAGTATCCATTTTGGCTGTTAGTATCAAACAAAACAGACAGTTCAGCTCAAAAAAGTTCAATTCTTGTGATAGAAAGTGAAGAGAAATGGAAGAAAACGCGAACCCACTCGGCATTATGCACCGAAGCTGCTTGCAATTTACTCGTAATTAATAAAAATAACAATAATGTTGAGACGGAGTTGACAAAACAATCTCACCTCCAGGTCCATTCAGCAGCTGTTTTGGAGCTTTCGATCATTTCTCTTGATCTTCATCAGCAGGTAGTTTGTCCAGTATTCTCTAATTTACACATTTTCAGAGCAGGCTGAAGGATTTCTCAAGTCGAGCCTCAAAGTTTATTCTCGACCTTGGAAACAATCTCAAGTCAAGGTCCGTTAAGTCCATTAACACAGAGTGTTTGTAACACTAATGGGTATTTTTGTATTTATCGAACACATAAAAATCCAGATCAGTAAAAACACCTCAAGGTCATACAATCAGAAGTAAAACAGAACTGCGACTCCGAGCTATGACAAAGGACTTTCTGATAAAATAAAGGCGTAAAAGGAAATTGAAAGGAAGCGACAGAGTTTTTCAACGTGAAGCTGAAACACGCGGATCATCCCAGAGTTTGGTGGTGAAAAACCGAACTTCTCGTAGGACCCAGAGAGGACGTTACGTCACGGACGTAACACTTAAACAGGGACCAGAGCTGTGATCAAGTCTTTACCAACTGTGAACTCAAACTAGAACTCGGAGCTTTCTGCAGCTGGTTCACAGTAAAAGCCTTCCAAGTGTGGGGTCGTAATATTATTGGAGAGGTTGAAATACATGGTTTAAAAAAAGCAAGAAAAACAAGATGAAAAACACCACGAGAGATCCTTAGTACACTCCTGATGCACACACACACACACACAGTTTGACATGACCCATTTCCCCTCCTATTAAGGCATTACCTTCCTTTGTGTTGGACGCATTAGCGTGAAAAGAGAATCGGTGTGAGGAGCTCCACTCATGACAATAGGAGGTGTTTGGTTGTCAAACCCCTCGCTGGGGAGGTGCGGGTGGGAGGGGGGGCTGCGGGGCGGGACCACTGCCTGTGATCAGATGGCTCATCCAGGTGGTCCTGTTGTCCGGTCACGTCCACTTCCCACGGCCGTCTACCACCTGAAACAGACGCAGGTAGACGGTGTAAAATCGGCTGCTCCAACACTTTAGAGGCGCTTTCAGAAAAGTATGACTCTTTACTAACATCTAGTGGCATTCACTTTGACATTTGGACATCATACAAATATACATGTGGTACAAATGTGACATAGCAAAATAAAAAACACACCTGACAGCTACATAAACAAACAAAGCAAACCTGGCTCCCCAACATCCCTTTATACTCTGTTAGTTCCTGTTACACCAGGTTTGACTCGCTCTGCTGTGGACATAAACGTAAAATAAACCTGTCTCCGAGGACAAAACCTGGTTCTGCAGCCCAAACTCAAGTCTCAACACCAGGGGAAAATCCCACAGGTCACGCAAACACGTGCCCACGAGGTAAACGACCAACTACTGCCGCGAACGGCCGCCATATAACGAGTTACGTGCAAAGTGTAATCAGCGGCTAATTTCTTATTTCTCATTGAAAATCTGAAGTAAGGGACTTTCCTGATTACTCAAGAGAAGCCGAAACCCACAAACGTCAGGTAAGAGCAGAAAGTGAGAGAGTGTGGTTTCGTGAGCAGCCAGCCTACACAAGATAAAGCAGTTTATTGCTACTCAGCAACTACATCTCCCACGGGGCTTGGAGGGCACAGCTACAAAGCACTTGGTTTGGGAATGACATTTATTTCGAAGGGCACGCTTTAGCCTCAGGTGACAGATGCTCACTGTGCGGCGTACATGAGGGACGGCAGCTGACCGGGGACAAAAACATGTCAAAGCGGGCGCACATTAGCCTGAAGTGAGATTTTAATGAATGAAAACACCTTGGTTGCAAACGAACGGGCGTCCTGGGTCTGTTTGTGTTCAGTTCGTCACAAAGACAGGAACCACTCCGCGTGGAACCGTCCGACGCATACTCGTAATGAAAACCAGTTCCACGCCCAACTTCGAGATCTTCTCGCAGGAATCCGTCGGTCTCGGTTTGTGCTGTGAATCTGCTCTTCTGCCACTGAGACAACAAGCCTTTATCTGCCGGCTGAAAGGCCCAGTTAGTGAATGGGAATGACGGGAGAGATAATGCGCCCTTCTCTGCACAATTACTGATGAACTGTAGCGCTGTTGTGGAGCCGAGCTGCGGCTACTCATGCATATGAGCGGGGAGGTCCACGCTGGTTTTCCCACAGCTGCAGCGAGGCTGACGGTGCGCCGGGGTCACGCGGGAAGAAGCAGGATAACAGGACCGCTTTGGTCAAACCCTCGTCGTACCAGAGAGGGACTTAGGCTCACACACATTCACCTGCGAGAGGAGCGCATTCAACTGTTTCCTCAAGGAACACAGCAAAGTTGTCAATTGTGCTGAATACCATGGGGGGGGGGGGGGGGACTAGCGTGTGACCACACTAGCAGCTTGGGTCGGTCTGTCGATCCGCCACTTTGGTTCAGACTGAAAGACACCGGCTTTCCTGACTTAAGGGAGTTCACACATTATTCCATGGTGGTTAGCGCTGGTCCTGACCTTGTAGTCAGTGAATATCAAATAGTATTCTTGCTTGATCCCTAGCGGCTACGCGGAGGCTCAGAGGACACGGCAGACTGATGGACCGCCGCTCAGTGGAGCGTGGACGGAGACGTAGAACCGGAGGCCGGCGCGAAGCAGCCGTGAGAAACCGGCCCGGTGGGTCATCTGTGGCCCTTTGAGAGGGTCACAGTGTGGGGACCGATGTCTAGCTCAGCTGCGAGAGGCTCCGCTGTGTGTGTCTGTGGGGGACAGCGCATAGCCGCAGCAACCCCAGCCCCTGGAAATGACGTGTGTGTGTTTCACCGCGTTGTTTTCACCATTAGGCCAGCGTACAAAGCGCAGGACCGCCAGACCAGAGACCAGGACCACAACCGGAGTCCCGTCCGTGGTTTAGATTCTGGGGCAGATGGTGGTTTTGATTAAATGTAACTAAACAGGTCTGAAGTCACTTAAGTCAACAGTTTAACGATGCTGGAGTCACTACAGGTGGATGTTGTGCTGCAGGATCAGATCTTCCGGTGGAAAACAAACACGTTGTCTGGGAACATCAACAACTTATGTAACGGACCCTGGAGTTTTGCCTATTTCGTCCTGGTTCCAGACGGACCAGAGAACTCGGCTGAACCAAACAGCCTCACGAAAGCTACTTTTGAGCAGAAAAATGATTTGTTTACACACAACATGTGTTTTGTTAAAAAATCACCTGTATCAACATCATATGCATCAGTTTACTGCAAATCATTTAGAGTTCCTCGAGCTTAAAACCCAAAGTTCCCCCGCCGCATGAAAAATGTGAGTTAATCGAACTCTGGTGAAACAGTTGGTTCAACGTCGTTTTATTAGTTGAGAAAAGGACGAACTAACTGAGTTAAGTTCACCGAACTTGAAGATACAAGTTAAATCGACTGTTCAGTCACAGAAAGTCATCGCTGAGAGATTCACTTTCCTTTTACGTTTCATTACATCAGTTTAAGGAGTCACTTCTACATGTGACCTGGAGAACGTCCGGCTGCAGCTGCTGGAGACGTTTTGTACCAGCGTCGGTACAAACACAACGTGCGAGGCTGCTGCCGGCGACTGTGTTAAATCCAGTACTAACCTTCGTCAAGTTCGCGTGGCTTCCACCGTTATGAAAACGAACAACCGCAGGACCCACAGCGAGTTTCCATCAAACTACAAGAAAGTCTGTTGATACGCTGCTTTTGTTTGTTTAAAACCTTCAGTCAATGAGTTGAGTGAACTCTGAGCAGTTGATTCGTTCAAATCATGGTTTCAAGTTTACGGACGTCGCGTCAGAACAACTCGTGTTTACGAGTTCCGAAGCCTGAAAACGAAATCAGACGTCCTCAGTTTGGTTGACTTGAAATCAACAAAACTTCCTTATTTACATTCAGTTCACGAGAAAAGCGTTACAATAATTAGTATTTATTAATCAGTCGCTTTATAAAACCTGGTTTTTGTTCCTCTGAGACACAGGTGGAAATTCAGAGCAGCAGCAGGTAAAGTCGGGGTTCATCGAGAGTCAGCTGATAAGAAGCAAAGTAGGTAAAGAGCAAAAACACACAACGATCACTGAAACGCACCGAGGTCGCGGTCAGATCACGTGAACCTGTGCCCATCGCTCAGCAGAGTTAGAGTCACGGCGTGTAGCAGATTGAGCGGGAAATCTACGAATCCGTGTGGGGAGAGCTGCAGCACTACGGGGCGCCCTTCAAAATAAAAGCAAAAGAAAGCCGAGCCCAAGAGAAGAGAAGTGGGTTGGAAACAGGAAGAGGCAAAAGTGGGACTTCCTGTTGACCTGAACAGAAAAAGGAGCTGCTGTTTTGTCAGAGCTGTAATGAACTCTGCTCCTCCTGTTTGAAAGCGACCTGAGGAGAAGAACAAACAGCGGAGGACGTCCAGGTCTAAATTTAGCTCCGCTCGCTCAGAGCAACAGGTTCACGCTCACAGGTGGAGATAAAGGAACAGTTCGGCATTTTGGGAAATGTGCCCCTGTGCTGTCAGACCTCATGACTGTGTGTACACTACAGAGCTGGGGTCAGGGCCTGGTTAGCTTAGCTTAGCATAAAGACTGGAAACGGAGGGAAACAGCTAGCCCCGCACCGTCGACACGTTATGTCTTGTTTCTTTAATGCGTGTTGAAAAACTCACCTGTATGTTTTAGCCGTGGAACCAGACGGTAAAAAAAACAACGGAAGGTCCCTGAACGTCATGCCGGGTTTCGCGTACTCGTCCTTTATCAGCGGGGTTGGACGGGGTTGGCACAATGTGCTGCTCCCCGTGTGTGTGTGTGTGTGTGTGTGATGCACATACCAAAGGACTAAACCACTTCAAACACTGACAGAATCGGTCAGTATCAATACCGAGTTTGATCGGAGCTTTGGGGCAAAAATCCTTCCTCTGGTTCCGTCGGCGGAAAAATATTCTGATGTTGTGACAGAAGCGTTGGCACTGGTGCCGGCATCGACGCCGGCGTTGCCGTGGGTCTCATTAATATTTCAAGCTGATGTTGCGTCTTTGGAGGTCAGCGGGTCAAACCGAGGCTCCGACCTCGCTATGATACGGCCGAAATGAGCATGCTCAGTCTGCTCTACGCACGCGGGCGCACGCGCGGTCGGACAGATGTCCCCTGGCTGCAGCTCGCAGCCCATTAGTCGTGTTTAATTATTGATCTCCACAGAGTCCTGCAGCAGGCAGATGGACACACACAAACACACACACACACACACACACAGTTATGTATTATGATGATGTCATCAGTCAGTGTGTAGTGCATGTCTCTCTCTCTCTGTGATAACTTCATTAAGAAGATAATTCATGTTGGAGCAGGTTCAGACTGCTGAGCCCTGGAGTCCGGAAACAAGACACTCTACACATTGGAGCATGTGACCGAAGCGTGGCTCTACACGCTGTGTGTAGCTAGAATTATTGATCACGGAGGAAAAGTATCGACCCGATTCCCCGACGGAAACGAACCTCAAGAACTCAGACCTAGTTGTCGTCTGCTTCAAGTCCCTGTATTGCCAGAGCTGTCAATCACTTTCAAAGTGAGAGCGGCGTCCAATCCCGTGGTCTGAGTCGTGGAGGTGGGCGGGGCTTCGTTGTGGTTTACGGTTGACTGTGCCTTTAAATACAAATAAATAATATTAATAACAGTTATTTCATTTGTATGTAGTAACTGGTTCATAACTGACCGATGCAGCTGTGACCAGATCCCGGTGTTTCCTATCGTCTCCGTCACCGGCTCCAACTCCTCCTGTGGACGAGGAACCGCGACACAGTGAAACACAGGATGGGACAAACACTGAACGTTGATAAAGACTGTGACATTTTCCTGTGGCTGTTTATAAACTACACTATAGTTTGGTATAAACCGGTTAATACATGTTTATATGCTGAGGAATAAACGCTTTCTAGGGCGATTTCAAGTCAAGCGTTACCTAATGTTGATAATAAATCAATTAAGATTTTTATATTTTATAGAAATCAAGTGATGTTTTTGAAAACTGTCCCTAAAATATGCAACAATCATATTTTGAGAATAGTCACACACATATTTCACATGAAAATGATTCACGTGACGACTCCACATACAGATGCTGCGCTTTTTTTTCCACGTACATTTACATGTAGAAAATCTGCTGAGGCTCTTCTCACACACACACACACACACACACACACACACACACACACACACACACACACACACACACACACACACACACACACACACACACTCTTGGTGAAGAGCTGCTGCTTGTGTTTCAGTCATGTTCAGGTCTCTGCTGCCATCTGCTGGCAGCTGACAGACAGACCGGCAAATGCTGTACAAATAAAGTTGGATTGAAACGGTGAGACATGAAACCTTTTTTTATTTCATGCCAACAATCAATCAATCAATCAATCAATCAATCATCTGAACACTGTATTCTCATGGTTATTTTATAATGAGCATCCCTGACTGATCAATAGTCTTATATGTTTTGTTTTGTTATTTTAACATAGCATCAGCTTATTTTGTCAGTTTCAACTTTTAAAAACAAAAAAGATCTTTGTATCATTCATTTATTTATTCACCAACTTATCATTATTGGTATTTAATAATGAACAATTCACCTCTCTCTGATTATTAGTCCTGAAGTCACCTCATTTTGTAATAACTACGAGTTTTCATTTGACTGAAACTGTCAAAGTATTTTTCAAATTGAATTTGAGGATAAACCTCTGGAGATGCCTGGTCTGGTTTTTTTTGGGGGGGGTCAGAGATGCTCATTATAAAACATAGTAATTAAACATTTTAACAAAAATAAATATATAGATAATTGATCAGAGGTCAAGTTGATTGATAAGATATTTTACAGTGCAGTAGCTGCTGTACTACAGTACCAATAGTACTACTAGTAGTACTGCTGCTAGTGGTCGCATTATCAGTAACAGTAGTAACACTGGTAGTACTACTAGTACTACTAGTGTTACTAGTAGCAGTACGTGTATTTGCAGCAGCATTAGTGGAGGTTGACTGTATTTTTACTCCGCTGCCCTCTGCTGGTCACACTCAGTATCTCTGACACCACAGCAGCCAAACAGCATTTTATCCCTAAAGTCAAGTTCTTTTTTTTGGTCCCTTTTCCGGGCACTTAACGAGGGTTAGAAGGCTCCCAGGGGGGTAACGGTATTCTGCGTGTGTGCTTATGTGAAAACACTTTGTGTTCAGTAGGTACACGAAGGGGTGGAGGATTTGAACAAGGATACGGGATGTCTTTATAATTTTCAGTTTAAACCACCACACAATTAGAGGAAACTAAACATTTTTCTGTTTCTCTTTTTTAATTTTACAACCTCATTTTCTCTGTATTTTCTTTGTTAATTTTCCATTAAGTCTTCATTCTATTGTGTTTTTTCCTCTGAAGTGTTTACTCACTGATCGATACCGGCTGTGACGCAGGAGCCAGATGCACAAACCACCGTGTGTGATTTAAACCTGGGTTTTTTAAGATTCGTCCCTGTTTCCATACAAACTGGAGTCCGTTTCACCTTCTTCTCGTCTCGTGACCTGTCCATCCGTTGATGAGAGAGAGCAGTCCGCAGTCCCTCTGGTTTTGATGGTCAGACTGGCTGAGAACACAAACTGGTTTACATTTAGGCTACATCACTGTTTGTGTCTTTAAAAACACAGAGACGTGGGGGGGAGAGGGCCAGTGAGCCCAGCCAATATCATTTCTGTTTCCTGTGTGTGTGTGTGTGTGTGGACATCTAAATGCTGAGAGAGAAAACTGATATATTTCACTTGCAGCTGCTGAGTCTCACTGGATGTAAACTCACAGATCTGGCTGTCAACATCTTTTCTCTGTTTGTCTTGCAGAGTTGCACAGAGTGTGTGTTCGTGTGTGTTCATGTGCGTGTGTGTGTTCATCAGCAGCTGTCTCATACGGAAAAATCCCGAGCCCTGGTCTCAGATCAGTCCGCACCACCAGCCGAAACACTCCACTTCAGCTCTGAAATCTGATTGTGTTTTTGTGAAACCATTAAAAGGTCGATGGAAAGAGGGAGTGAGTCTTGACCCCTGGTTGATGACCTTCTGTTGAACTTTTAGATTTTTGGAAGAAATACCCTAAAACTCACAAATCTCTCATTTCTCTCAGTAATACAAGTTAAGGTCTGAGATCTGGGAACACGCTGACACGAGGAAAGAGGCCAGATGATGAGACAGGTTGGAAACAAACCTCCAGCTAATACGAACCTATGTAACAGAGAAAAACAAAGATGAACAGCGAACGTATTACTCAACCTGTCTGTCGAAAGCTGCCCAGTTCACGGACTCAAATCCAGGACCACAGACCAGGACACTGTGTTCGCAGGTCTTATCGACCCACCCAGGCTGTGTGGAATAAAAAAAGGATGATCATTTAAGTAGCGGGTTCCTGGAGTTTGCATTAGCAGCCACAGATGAATTGTTTTTCTTAAGGTGGTCTAGAAATACAACCTCAACAGTGCGTCCGTGCTCCCCTTGTCTCCCGTTTTATTCAGTCATGAAACTACTGCTGGATCCCTCACTGGCTTCCCACCCGTCAACCGTGGGCTCTGAAGGTGAAGGTACGGTAAGGGGAGGCGGGGCTGGGCCAAAACGGGACATGTCCCTGTCGGGTCCCCACGCCTGTGGGCCACTCAGGCAGGTGTCCCGTCGCACCACGGCCGCCTGGGCCCCTGTCGGGTCCCCACGCCTGTGGGCCACTCAGGCAGGTGTCCCGTCGCACCTCGGCTGCCTGGGCCCCTGTCGGGTCCCCACACCTGTGGGCCACTCAGGCAGGTGTCCCGTCGCACCTCGGCCGCCTGGGCCCCTGTCGGGTCCCCACGCCTGTGGGCCACTCAGGCAGGTGTCCCGTCGCACCTCGGCCGCCACAAACCTGTGGGCCACTCAGGCAGGTGTCCCGTCGCACCTCGGCCGCCCCACGCCTTTGGGCCACTCAGGCAGGTGTCCCGTCGCACCTCGGCCGCCACAAACCTGTGGGCCACTAAGGCAGGTGTCCCGTCGCACCTCGGCCGCCTGGGCCCCTGTCGGGTCCCCACGCCTGTGGGCCACTAAGGCAGGTGTCCCGTCGCACCTCGGCCGCCTGGGCCCCTGTCGGGTCCCCACGCCTGTGGGCCACTCAGGCAGGTGTCCCGTCGCACCACGGCCGCCTGGGCCCCTGTCGGGTCCCCACGCCTGTGGGCCACTCAGGCAGGTGTCCCGTCGCACCTCGGCTGCCTGGGCCCCTGTTGCCAGAGACATCGTTGTGTTTGTATTTCTAAAACAGCCCCCGATTCATTTACACTGTCGTTTCGTTGTACGAATCAGAGGCTAATAAAATACTGACTGGTTTCAAAAGTAGGTTCAGTGGAAGAAAACAAGACGAGAGCGGAACAAATGAGCCTTTTAGAGGAATAAATGACACTCAAAGTCTTTCTGTGACTACTACTGTGACGGGGAAACTAAACTGAAGTTTGGGGGAAAATGGTGTTAACGACCTTTTTCTTATTGTGTAGTTAAAGAGTAAAAACAGCCTCACATTATATTACAGCCCAGGGAGCTCACTCTCACTGCGGAAAATAACTGACTGAAGTGAATGAAAAAGGGCGGCTCAGTCACAGACACGTTACGGGGATCTATTGTTGTGTCGTCTACCTATTAACCGTACGATTATTATATTAATTGTTCAACTTAAATGTAGGATTTGGAGCGAGGACAGGTCGAGACGTGGGTCCGTGCTTTTGAAAAGTGGCTCCCTGCAGGCGGCTTGATCCGGCCCTGCAGCCGCTCGTAGCAGGTACGCTGGAGAGGAAAACGAACGCACCTTTGCCAAAAAGCACAGCAGCGGAAGGAAAAGCCTGCCACACAATACAGTCATGTAATAAAAGGACATACGGACGTAGGTGGATCAAACATGACCGGTTCAGGCGAACTGATGTTAGACGCCTGTGGGACAGAATGACGAGACCTGGTTCACTCACGTTTACAGTTCAGGCCATGGAGGGGAATCGCCACAGCGCCTGTTCATGGAATCTGCAACGTGAAGAAGTAAACGACTAAAACATCATGTAGTTTTCTGAGCGTCCTCTACCAGGCGCCGGTGTTCAGGCACTAAGTGTTGTCCTGCCCCGCTGCGTCTCTGAGGCTGCGATGACAGAATCCCGCCGAGGTCTTCCGCGTCAAGCCTGGACTCGAGCCCAACTCACACCAATTCTCACCCAGCCTCGAAACATTTCGCCTCCCATTATCGTGTCTGATTTAAGGTGCGTTCAAACAGCGGCGGTGATGTCGGGGCCGTCGAGTGAAACCGGACGGAAACATCCCCGCGGGAAAAGTGACGCTCACACGCCATAAGTGTTCAAAGCGAAACAGCCCAACAAGCCAGCACACAAACACAGTGCTGGTCAGTGACCTGTCTTCATAGACCACGTTGTCAGTCTGGTCTTATTCTAGATTTTTCTCATCCACGAATCTCATGTTCAGACTCAAACCCACAGTGTCAGACCGTCTCTCATCGCCTTCCCTCCTCCGTCTGTGGCTCTCAGCTCCGAGCCCATTGGTTCCTGCTGAAGACGTAAGTCTCTAAAAACTCCTCACAAAAAATAGAGTTTCATGTTTTGAAGAGTCATTTCCTGAAACTGCCGCTCACTGTAGTTTTTACGAAACAAACAGGAGGAAACGGCGCATGTGTTGGGGACTATCTTCAGCGGCGGATTGATCCACGTCTGGTGCTGTAGTGAGTGTTTGTGGCAGCAGAACAGTGTGTGTGGGACTGAGTCTAGATAAACTACGGTGTGTGCGTGATGAGGGTGGAAGACTCTGGTGTTGGTTGTTTGACTGGTCACACTGGTCGAGCGATGGTTAAAAACTCCGTCCACCGAGTCTGGTTCTAAGGCTGCCCTGGTGGCCCAGGGACGAAGGCACCCACCGTGAACCGTGACGTCCTTGGTTCGTGTCCAACCGGGACCTTTGTTTCATCTCTCTCTCCCCTCGTTTCCTGTCCTCTCCCTGCTCTTGGTGACCTGTTAAAGCAATGAAATGAACAAAGAATTAAAATAAAATACGTTTCACTACCTGGACTCGGACGTCCTCAGTATGTCGTCGTCATCGATACCACACAGGAAATCATCAATATGCTCATCACCACAGTCATCGTCTCAATCTTAGTCGCCGTGACGGTCAACAGCATCATCTTCATCGCCGGGGCTGCAACCGACCCTCATTTTCACTATCAATTCATCCATTAACTGCTTTAATTCCGCTTCTGAATGTCTGAATTATACGAACCCCGGCGTTATTAAGATCATCCACAGTTTTGTGTATGTATATTCGTTTATTTCGATTCTATCGTTCTTGAAAAAACAATCCTGACTCAAAGTCAACTTACTGGCGTTTTTTTCCGGAGCTTTCAACTGTATCACAGCAGACGGGGCTTGGTCGGTTGTCACGGAGACGGACCTGTCGCTGAACACGTTCAGAGGTTTTAACTCAGAAGAAAAAACAAAAGGTACGACTCGAGATTGCATCGATATGTTGGTATCATTATTATCGTTATTCACTCTTCTCACATCCTATATTTTCACTGGCAGAAAACTTTACTGCTGCGAAAACAGAAACCACAGACACAGATGGACACGAGAGAGAAAAGGCAACTGATCCGCCGCAGACCAAAACTGCCTGAATTAAAACCTGAGCGGAGGCTGAACGGCACCGTGGTCTGTCCGACGCGCGCTGCGCGGTACAGACGCGGGGCAGCTCTCCACACCTGTGCGGCAGTGAAGTAGAAAGACCCGCCGACCAGCGCGCGGTCTGAGGGACGAAGCGTGGACGCGGGACACCGGCACGGTAACGCGGACACGCCGTGCACGGACACCTGCGCGTCGACGGCCGGGAACCCCGCGGGTTTGGCCTGGCGCACGGGACGGTACCGGACAGATGAGCAGTTTGTCGGAGACGCTCACCTGACGCTCGAGGTGACTCCAGTTCATACACGCGGAACCACGGGCAGGTTTTAACGTGTGTCGCGTGTTGATGAGGCAGAGTCGTCCTGCGTCTTTCCCGAGGACTTTCCGACTTTGTTCCTCAGGATTTAACAAAGGTCACCGACACTTTCCGGAGCCTCAGCCGACTCAACCGGGGAAAACGGGGCCCCGGGCTCCCGTTTCTTACACGTGGCCCATTGCCGGATTCCCCCTGGTGCCGAGTCCTGCATCCCTCAACACCAACCGAACAGTGAGCCGCAAACAGCAGCTTGATCCGACTAATCGACTCTGTCCTCGGTCGGTTACTCGCCGGGGAGCAGCGTACACGCGAAGGGTCAAGTTGGGGTCATATAAAACCGTTCGTTACCTCGACCGGGACATTCTGACCGTTTTATTCAAAACCTAAAAGATGCGGGACATTTTTAAAAGCTGCTCATCGAGAGTTTCTCTTCATCTGCCGAAACCGCCGAGAATAAAAAAATCAAACAAACACAACGATTTACTGCAAACAACGTCCATTAGCACAATTTCTATACATAGAACGCGAACATGACGTGAATCGGCCTAAAAGGTGTTTTAGAGGTTGGGTTGGTTTTTTTGAAAAAAAGTGAGTTTGTCTGAAATCATCTTCGAGACGCGGCCGGTCATAAGCGCCGCGGCCTCCAGATGTCGCCAACGGGACTCTGGTCGTTCTCCCTTTTGTTACACACTGGTCGTAAATGTGTGTGTGGGTTCAAGTACAGTGTTGCCATTCAGGGTAGTTCAACAGTGTAGGTTTGGTATTCCTGCTGTTTATCAGCCCCCCCCCCATCTGCTGTGGTCTGTCTGTCCCCTCCCAAACTCCACCCCACCCCACCCAACCGGCCCACACCGACTGACATCAAACACTCCTTTGATACTGGATGGCCTTTATGTGTGTGCGTGTGTGTGGGGGGGGTTGAAGGCGTTTCCATACCATACAAGTAAAGGGCTTTTCCTTTTTTCTTCCCTGATTTATTCTGGTGTAAAATCTGAGGTGGATCCAGGATAGAAAGCCCCAGAGGAAGCGAAACACGCTCCACAGGGGAACGATATCACGGAGAAACCAGAGAGGACAATAAAACCCCCATAAACTGTCCTCCCGTGGGTCCCTGCAGGAACAATTGAGTCCATTTCAGTCCAAAAAGCGGAATTTAACACCAAAATGATTATTCTGTACTTTAATGTCGCGATTTTCTGATAAAGTAGGGGACACCGGGGACGTAGAGAAAATACCACTGCAATTCACATCATTAATAATCCACATGACCCCGAACCGTGAGTCCCTGCAGGAATACCCGGGACTATTTCGGTCAGGAAAAGCTGAACTTTACGTCAAATGAGATATTTTGATGGTAATTTAAAACATTTGAGACGCGGTTGAACGCGTCTCCGTGATCGGGACACAAGGGAAAACGTGTTTTGAGTTGCCGTTTCAGAATAAAAGTCCAGTGAAAATGTGTGACGCAGATGGACAGAAAAGTGCCGGCAGACGCAGCTGGACACACACACGTCCAGCGTGTGTGTGTCCAGCTGACCTTTCCACTCATGAATTTTCAGTCACGTTAAAAGTTTTTTTTTTAAAATAATTTAAAAGCCCTGAAGCTTTTCGTCTCTCTCTGATTGTGTGTGTGTGTGTGGATCGGGTGTGAAAGCGGTCGCATGTCTGTAAATGTAAATGCTGCATGTGAATGTGAAGCTGCAGACAAAGACAGAGCAGCTTTTGTTCTTCCATGACAGAAAAGGCCTCTGCAGCTCCTGAAATGGCGGCCGGGGGAAACAGGCTGAGCGGGAGGACTCAAACCCCGGAGCGGAGCCGGGGCTCCGGCTGGATCTGGAGTCTGATCTGGTTTCAGGTTTTTCCACTTTGAAATAAGCTCACAGATCCCCCAGTTTGATACGGGCTTGACAGCGTAGTTTGAAATGGAAGCGACGGTTGCGTCAGATTCTGGGGATTCGTCTGAAGCCGTTACCTGGTCGACGTGCCTCAAACCTGCCGCCCACGTCTCTGTTACACCTGTTGCGCAGCCGGTGAATCTTCGGGATTTCAGATGCGTCACCGTGAAATCAAACTCTTTTGTTTTTGGTTCACATTTGCAGTTTGTTTGCTCTGATCGTTGCCTGGAGGTCGAAGGTCACGTGTACGGTGTATAACAGAACTTGTTTAAAGGAAGAGTTTGACATTTTAGGAACGGCACTTGTTCTCCCGCGCGCCGGGATCGATATTGTGCTCGTGTCCGTCAGCTCACGGATTAACACATTACATGTTGCTCGGTTGATCTGTACGGAAACAAAGTGAAGAAATTACAATTCAGAGTTTTACGGGTGTTTATGAGCCGGGCTACTTCTTGGCTTTTAACCTTTATCGAGAGCCGGGCTAGCTGCTTCCCCCCGTTCCCAGTCTTTATGCTAAGCTAAACTAAGCTAAACTAAGCTAAGCTAAGCTGCTGCTGGCCGTAGCTTCATATTCACCGTACAGACGTGAATCTAACATGAAACTAATTTAACGTCCAACTCTCAGCAAGAAAGAGAATAACCACCATTTCCCCAAAATGTTGAAGTGTCGCCACTCAGATCTGGTCCCGCAGCTTTGGATGCTCACAACAAAACGGCTCGGGGCCGAGATCCGGAGACGTTCACACGTAAAACTCTGTAATGAGCTGAACTGAATGTCTGTCCCGGGCTCTTTGACTTTTGGTGAACAGAAACACAAACTTTGTTTCGAGAGAAAACCATTTGGAGCTTGTTGGATATTTTTATATATCTTGCTGTAATTATTTTTGGATCGCGAGAAGTTGCCAGTTTTAAGGTGTAACGCCAAAAATCTGTGATCTGCAGCCACATTAACACAATAATGACACAAGAACACGGGACGTCCACCCGTCAGTTGCAAACTTCAAACCAAGTTTAACTAAACGTCCAGTGAGAATATTACTATTCATATACGTGTATATACACACACACACACATAGATATTATAGTCAGTGAGACAGAATGTGTTGCCGAAATTTTACCACGATTTCAGCTCATTTTGTTCCAAACTGCGGCGGCGGAAAGGCTCCTGGCTGTGAACGTGGTGTGTAATCTACCGTTCGTCGGGGCCCACGGACCCTCGGTCTGATCCCAACTGGCCTCTGGTTGGATTTGAGGAAATGAAAGCTCCCTGTGATGAACCCGCAACTGCGAAAACTCACATTTCAGATCCTCTTCTGGATCCGTCCACAGTTTTATCTTCGTGTAGAAACAGGTTTATGAGACTTATGAGACAAGTGTCTTCAGTAAGACACAGAGAAACCTCTTCAAAGTCCTGACACTTACAGAGTGGCTCTGTTGTTAATGTCACAGGAAAACCTCCTATGTGCTGCATTATACTATTGTCAACCTCGGGGGAAAACCTCGTATTTCCAATTTTGGGAATTTCCCTGATTTCACATCAGGAAACGAAGAAACTAAATATTGAAAGCAGAAGGACGAAAACGAGAAAAGGGAATAACAAAGAAAAGCAGGCAGGGAATCAAGATAATGACAGATGTTATTTATGTTGTTGAATGTAAAATCTCGAGCTACAAATTAACCGGTGAGTTTCAGCCTGCAAGATAAAAAAAAATACAACATTTCTGACTGAAATTTGGTGGAGGACGAGTAGAAAGTCCTTGGAAATAGAAATACTTCAGTAAAGTAACTCAGAGTTAGTACAGCGCTCGAGTTACTTCCCACCTCTGCCTGCAAAAAGAGGAAGGTTTCGAATCTCCCTCAAGTTTCAGCAGCTGATCCAGCCAACAAAGGAGGCTTCGACTAACATGAAGGGACACGACGCTCCAGCTATCACTGTCAGGTTTTCCTCACAGAGAGAGAAAAACACAAACACCCACACACACACACACACACACACACACACACACACACACACACGCCCTCTTTCATAATAGCCGGTAAGTCTGTGTTTCTAAAAATACAGGACTCGCCCTCTGAGACTCCGGAGTCACTCCCTGCTGGAGGCTTTTTGGTGGCTGGAGGTTTGAAAATTTCCCCCTCAGACCATACATGGAGTCCTGACTGCAGGAGGAGGAGGAGGTGGAGGAGATGATGAAGGCCGAGGGAAGCAGCCGAGTCCTGAGAAATACACAAACATTAACACAACGTGAGCACGACGGCTACCGTGCGTCCGTCCCTTAAAATCACAGTTTCTTACAACAAGTGAGGAAATACCAGACTTTGAAAGATTATTTTGGATAAATTCAGAATTTCAGTGATTTTGTCTTCTCAGATTTTTACCCCTCCTCCTCCTCCTGCCAGCCCCAACATCCTTTCAGCTCTCTACTGTCTGCCCTCCAATTAAGGCAAAACCGTTCATATACGCACCAACACATGTTCACACTGTTTACAAGCTTCCACACAAATCGACCCGATTTAAGAATTTTCAAAAACCAAAAGTCCGCGTTTTCTTCAGCGTCGTAATCAGATCAAAATGTGCCGTTACACCAACGGTTTGGCTCCCGATCGTTCCTCTCAAAAACTGACTGGTTCCCAGCTTCCCGGAGGAGGAATCGCAGTGACTATGGTGACCTTCTCCTCCGGAGCCGCAGTCGGGCCAAAGTGTCCACCTGAGCAGAAGAAACCCAAGGATCTGAGGCGAGACCTCTATGGACTGTGGCGCTGGCTTCGGCGGCTGAGGCCGGAGCTCACTCGCCTCCGCCCTCAGTCGGCTTCAAACGAAGAGCTTGTCAGAAACCTCAGCGGCGGCGGCGGCAGAATCAGAGAGGGCTGCGTCCCGCGACTTTAATAACGCCCCAAAACAGGTCACGTGACCGTAAGGCCGACTTTAGGCACTGATTGGTCGGCTGTGTGGTTTGAACTTCTGCTCCTCTTTCATTCCTCTCACAGCTACGTCACTTTTCACGTGAACGACTGAGGTCAACGCTGCGACTGTCTGAAGGAGAGGCTGTCCTCAGGAGAGGCTGTCCTCAGGAGAGACTGTCCTCAGGACTGTCATCTGGGGAGATTGTCCTCAGGAGAGACCGTCCTCTGGAGAGGCTGTCCTCAGGAGAGACTGTCCTCAGGAGAGACTGTCCTCAGGACTGTTATCTGGGGAGATTGTCCTCAGGAGAGACCGTCCTCTGGAGAGGCTGTCCTCAGGAGAGGCTGTCCTCAGGACTGTCATCTGGGGAGATTGTCCTCAGGAGAGACCGTCTTCAGGGGAGACCGTCCTCTGGGGAGACTGTCTTCACTGGAGGCTGTCCTCAGGAGAGACTGTCCTCAGGACTGTCAACTGGGGAGATTGTCCTCAGGAGAGACCGTCCTCTGGAGAGGCTGTCCTCAGGAGAGACTGTCCTCAGGAGAGACTGTCCTCAGGACTGTCAACTGGGGAGATTGTCCTCAGGAGAGACCGTCCTCAGGAGAGACTGTCCTCAGGAGAGACTGTCCTCAGGAGAGACCGTCTTCAGGGGAGACCGTCCTCTGGGGAGACCGTCTTCACTGGAGGCTGTCCTCAGGAGAGACTGTCCTCAGGACTGTCATCTGGGGAGATTGTCCTCAGGAGAGACCGTCCTCTGGAGAGGCTGTCCTCAGGAGAGACTGTCCTCAGGAGAGGCTGTCCTCAGGAGAGACTATCCTCAGGAGAGGCTGTCCTCAGGAGAGACTGTCCTCAGGAGAGGCTGTCCTCAGGACTGTCATCTGGGGAGATTGTCCTCAGGAGAGACTGTCCTCAGGAGAGGCTGTCCTCAGGAGAGACTGTCCTCAGGACTGTCTTCAGGGGAGACCGTCCTCTGGGGAGACCGTCTTCACTGGAGGCCGTCTTCTGGAGGCCGTCTTCTGGGGAGGCCGTCTTCTGGGGAGACTGTCTTCCGGATGTCCGTGTGGACATCATGACAGACGGAGACGTTTTGACCGCAGACACGGGCGGACGAAATGTTGCACCAACCGGCTGGTCTGAAGCAGACTGAGGCCTTAACCGTCGCCTGAGAACCAAGCCATGTCTCCTGGTGACCCAACATCTGTTAACTGAATTAATCTCCTTTAAAATCCTGGTGTTCACTGAATGTCCAATGAACCACTTGAACATTCTACATGAAACAGTATCCTCCAAATACGCTGCAGCCGTGGACAGAATATGAGACAACAGGCCCCTGGACACAGACACCTTAAAGGCCCCCCACCCCTCCTACACAGGAGCGAGACTTCACACAGGGTCCTGGGTCCGTGTCCAATCGGTCCGTTCAGTAATCCATCCAGGACACTAACAAGCCAACTACCTAGCAACCTCTGACTCCGGTGGGGGGTGGATGGCGCGGGTCGCCGGGGGGGGGGGGGCAATCAGATGCCTTAAAAACAAGTGAAAAAAAAAGAAAAGAAAACACTGCTCAGGATTCATTCAGCAGAAAAACCAGACCCAATGTGAGTCTGACGAGGAAAGAGCCACTGTTACAGATAATGGACGGACATGACAGTGAAGTGCGTGGTGCCGCTTTGCTCTAGCGCCACCCACAGGACGCTTTTATAACTTCTGGAATGGGAATCTGCCTTATAACTGTGTCCTGTTCAAAGTAACTGACTCATTTCTTGTGAAATACTTGTGAAAAACGGGAGAGCTGGAGTTAGCCCCCCCCCCGCGTCACAAATAATGATCCGTGCTGAGTTTTGTCCACACGTGAACTCACACATGCTCCAGCTGCAGCAGTCAGGCTGCGTTCAGCGTCTTCCTGCTCAGGATAAAAACAAATATTTGCCGTTGGTTGGCTTCGGGGCGGAAATGTGAAGAATGAGGAAGTGCTGGTGCGTGCGTGCGTGTGTGCGCGGGGAGAGCGAGGCGAGCTGCAGGAGACGGCCCGCAGGCTCTCGAACATGTCGGCTGGCCGAGATAACTCTGCACACTTCCTGTTTTTCTCTGCAGCTTCGCATTCAATCTGAAAACAGAAACAGAAAAAATCCCCTGCGAGACAGCCGAAGCCCGACTATGAATCAGATCAGTGAAAGTCATGACGGACTCGAACAGACCGACGATCTGATCTGGCACCAAAAAACAGAGCAGCACATACATGATTACATATTCAGATGATGTGAAACCGAGATGCGACCGGTTCGTGATGCGTTCGCTCACGCTGTACTTTGATCCATCTCTCAACCTGTTCTTCCTCCCGTGACAAAGTTTTGCAGTTTTGACTCTTAAAAGAAAAAAAAAAAGGAAATCACGTTGGGCTCAGGTTTGACAGGTCCGGACGGATCACCACCCACTGTGTGTGTGTGACGGGTTATTAATGAATCATCATGTTTCACGTGTCCACCCTGTCCGTCCTCAGACCACAGGCCCTCCACAGGCCGATGGCGGAGGTTCTACGTGAGCGCACACCTGTGGATGTTCAGGTAACAGGCAGCCTCGCGCTCGCTCATGGGCGCCGCGTCCCTTTCGAACATACGCAGCACTTTCAGTTGGTTTTAGACCATTTAAAGCGGCTCCTCTAAACCTGTAAGCAGTCATGTCAGGATACCTGGGTATGTATTCAGATTCACCCCACCTGTCGTACCCGGACCACGACAGGATACTGCAGCCACGAGCAGCTGAACGGAAAAACCATTTGAATCATATGTTAAAACTTCTCAGAGTTTTTCTCTTCAGAGCTGATTTGAAAAGGTCAAACGAAACAACATGCAGATCCTCCGTCCAGCGGGAGAGCTTCCTCACCAGAGGCTGCGTAAAGCTACACGACGTTCACGGTGACACTAACATGCTGATGTTCATTTGCTGGTTTATTTAACAGGGACCACACCAGATAAACCGCAGCCGCGGACCCTGCTCAAGACTTTAAATCCGGATTAAAAAGGCCAAACAAATTAAAAATGTAAAAACCAGATCAGGATAAAAACACCAGGGCAGATGAATCGTTTACAACGGTCGCATGTTAACATTAGTTCTGCAGGTGTCTGGTCATGAACCAAAGTACTGGACAAATTAAAACTCTGACCTGACGATGGCGCTAGATGAAAAGTCACCCTGAGGGGACCACGAACGTTTGAGCCACATCGATTAAACATTGCGATATTTCATCGAATAAGTGGAAACTTGGACCTGCTGGTGGCGCTAGAGGGGAAGTCGTTTGAGTCTGTCCTCCGGGGACCATGAATATCTGTGGCGAATTTCACGGCAATGAACCTCCCTTAGTTGTCAGGATATTTCAGTCCAGACCAAAGTGTTGACCGTCCGCAGTGTAAACTCTGTCTGAAATGTGACGCTATGGAAACGCTCAGACGGTCAATAAAATCAATAAAATCAATAAAATCAATAAATTGTGTAATTTAGTGCAAACGTCTCTGCGCATTTGACCATGAAGATCACAAGAGGAACAAACAGCTGCTGCAACTCAACCCAAACGAGGCTGCGCTTATCAATCGATGTGACCCCTTCCTCCATGTCTGACCACACGCACACACACACACACACACACACACACACACACACACACACACACACACACACACACACACACAGTGCAGGAAGGGAGGGGGTGGTCGATGGGGGAGGAGGTAATTTGAGATGCATTTCCTGAGTCTCATGAAGCAGCAGACTGAAGACCAACGACTGCTTCCGCAGGGTCCTAATGTCCATCAGAAACACAAAAGAAAAACGCTCCAACCTTCAGGTCTCACCTTGATTTCTGTCCTCAGCGCCTGTCCCTGGTCTGTGACCGGCGAGGTCTCACAGGTCATCTCAGACTGAAGCCCCAACAGGATCTGGAGATTGGAAGGAGGTCAACAAAGGAATCTGCGGAGGCACCGTGTGCTTCGAGGCACCGTC
Source organism: Xiphias gladius (assembly GCF_016859285.1). Lineage (NCBI taxonomy): Eukaryota > Metazoa > Chordata > Actinopteri > Istiophoriformes > Xiphiidae > Xiphias > Xiphias gladius. The sequence continues at coordinate 226,132 of NC_053414.1, read as the reverse complement.
TCCTGGAAATGACTTTCGTACAGGAAAACCGCTCGTTCGATTTGCGGCTTCTTGTATCACTCGGAGGTCACTGGGAAGTGGTTGGGGTGACATACGAAGTTCAGGGCTTTGACACCTGAGACCAGGTTCACCTCCCGAGTCCTGTCTGTGGTCAGGTTTAGACTACCCAGAACACTTTGGTTAAGGTTCGTGAAAGCGTGGGCTTTGGTCAAATGTTATAAAAACTAAAGCGTCTTGTTTCCAGTCACAGTTTTTTCTGCTCTCTTCAGCTTTTAATGAAGACCGCCATCTTTCCGGGACCTTAACCAGCTGCCGTGATCCCGTTGGGAAAACTAATACGATACGTTGATCGGGTACCTGCCGCAATGATACAGAACCTATCTGAGACTTTACTGATTTCACTGATTCGTTCGGTTTCAACATTTCGCAACCTTTGCTGCCCTGTTAATTAACATTTGGTATTCATGCCGATAAAGAATAATGCAGGTGACGTTACGTTTCTTTCTTCTTATATAAACGCAATTTCAAGGAGACAGGGTTCGGCAGGAAAGAGGCAGGTGGGCGATGAAACCAAATCTGAGACTGTCTCTCAAGTGTCAGATGAGTATTTGCAGGACACGTGAATATATACGTGTATGAGTTGGTCACACTTACTCTGAAGTTTTTATCGCAGCTCTATGACTTCTGACCGTTTATCAGATTGTTTAGGACCACTGCGATGGAACGATGAAACGTTGACCCCACTACTGGTGACACGGAGCAATATTTTTACAAGACAGTCCCCGTTTTGTTAGTTACTGAGTTCGCGTACTAGTGCGAGCCTTTGAGTTAACACGCGAAGACACGCGGCAAAGTGCCAACGGAGGAAATAAAGACGACTGCTAGCGAGTAAAGATGATGAAAACTGCATGATTTGAATTATTTGAATGTTTCATGAGGAAAGAAATGTATTCAACAGGTTTGTTAGACCTTAAACGTTGCACACAAAAAGTTCTGGTGAAAAACACAACAGAAACCTTGTTTACAAGGAAAACTCCAAAGTGGAACTTTAGAAGAGCAGCACTACACTAGACGCCATTTTTCCTGCAGGACAACATGCTTCTCTGGCGAGGTTGAGGACGACGATGACGACAAAGCATCACCTGATCAGAGCTGAATCCAGCCTGGTGTCAGTTTTAATTTTGCTTTCAGTTACAATTTCAATTTCACAGAGCACAGACAGAAAAGAAAAACATCAGATTATCAATGTGCATTTTCCTATTTATCCAAAAAGAGGGGCTCAGATCTGGCAGAGAATCCGCAGATAATCAATGATCCTTCCCGAGTCTTGGATAGTAGAAACCTGTGAAGACCCCCTACTGTCCAGAACAGAGACAGAGCCTGGTTGTGTTTAATCAGGGTTAGTGCAAAGACTTAGGGCAGGGGAAACTGTTAACATGCTGGAGAGCTCCTTTAAAGCAGCAGTTAAATCTGTGGGCAGCAGGTGGGCTGCAGCGTGGTGATATTCTGGTAAGAGCTTTTTGACTGAGCCGCAGAAAAGCAAAGCTGGAAATGTTTTCATTTGAAACCTAAAATGGTTTGAATAGTCAAGGGCGGTGGTTTGAGCCGAGATCCACTTCTGGTGTGTCAGAGGGGAAACGTTGTCAGAGTGTTCAGCCGGAAAACCCCTTTGCCCACAAACAGGTTCCTGCTGGTTTCTGATGCATCTGAAACCGCGTCTCTTCTCCTTGTCAACTGTCTCCGTCTCTGCTTGTTGGTGGAAATGACAAAGAATGTCAGTAGAAAAGAAAAGTCACAACTCTTTCAACCGACAAAGAGGAGAGGAGCTTCAGGTTTCACTGGTGCGAGCGAACCTGTAGCCGGAGGCCACGTTTCCCGCAGCCGCACATCATTGAACGCAGCACTAGACCTGATAAGAGTTGGTCTGTTTTTACCAGAGCAGGAGGACCAACGTTCACCTGTGGGTTCTCTGCATGACCTAAAAACCACTTCTCGTCGTTAGAATAAGCTAAAAACGCTCAAAACACATCGCTGTTTATACATTTTTATATTTTAGAAAAGTTTTCTACTGGACAGTGACACTATGTTGTATGTACTAAATTTTACCCCACAGGCGAAAGCAGCCTCTGACCCCAAAAGCTCCAGTTGGGTTTCGGTAATTGATATATACCACTGACATACGACATCAATAACATGAGCATTGCGAGATGACTGCGCGGCCCGGTCTTGTAGCGGCGACATATTCCACAATAAAGGTGTGTTTAATGAAATTACAATAAAACTTCAGGGCCGGGAAGTCGAACGTCTGCTCCAGGTTCCCACAGCAGGTGAATCCGACCGTGCGAGGCGCAGTTTCCTTTGAAAGGTTTCCTGTGAACGTGTCGTTTGAAAGTGTCAAACTACAAGTTTAAATAACACTGATGTGTTTTCTTTTGGTTCTGTGCGTGTTACTGAGAGACGCCTCGTTAGATTTCTGATGTTTGACACAGGATACAGCAGTTTCAGGAAGACTTTCTAGTACAGCCCGCAGGTTGTCGTGTGATTATTCAGAGTATACAGGTTACTTTCCTGTGTGATCGCAGGGGAAGAACACGAAAGGTCGGGGAGCGAGGAGGCGACGACTTTGTGTTTGAGAGGGAAGACTATTTTTTACGTTAACAAGTACAGGTAGAGTAGTGTCCTTACTGGGTAACCAGGCAGGAGCAACGGGGAAACAACATTTACTGATGTTAGTGTGGATTTCAAAAGTTTACACATTTACAACAACAAAACAAAACTTATTGATGTAGTTTTAACATTAAAAAAAAAAAAACATTATTGTTGCTGCTGGGGAAGGAGGTGGTGCCTTTACAGCTACTTTTATTTTATAGGTTATGTTTTAAAAATGATGATTAAATACTGGGCTGTTGCTCAGCCCCTTTTCACTGTAATTATAGTGTAGGTACATGGTACATTCAGTTGCTCTACCGAGTTTTGCTTGTTTTGGTTTGGTTTTTTTTTTGGCGTATAGGCTGTTACCCTGTTGCTACAGGGTTTTGTTTAATATGTCCTGGGCAATTTAAAAAGTACATACAGTGTCATTTAGCTCTAGTCTGGGTAAACCAGGACCAAAGGCTTGAGTCCTCAGAGTCCTCAGCTTGCAGGCCGCCGTCTCCGCCGGAACAGCAGAAATGAAAGGTCAAAGTGCGGTTCGTCTAATTCAGTCTGCGGCGGCGAGCGAGCAGACTCTCTGCTGATCTGAGGTCCGATTTCCTCGTTACCCGTCTGACACGACTGAGTTTCAGAACCAATGCGTGGCCGTCGATCGAGAAACACACGCAGTCACGGCGAGCGAACTGAGGCGCAGCGTCTTGCTCGGGGACGCGTCGGCACGGGAAGAAGAGCTCTCGTGATGGGCATTTTTTTAAAAACCTTCTTCAAAAATATCATACCCTGAATGATGAATTCATTAGAAACGAATGAGGGAATAATTGGTAATTGAGAGCCACATGTGGCTGATACTGTTCTTTAGTGGGTCATATTCGTCACCACTACAACCAGTTTATATAAAGTGAACCGTTCATGAACACATTTAAGAAAGTCTTCTTTTTTTCTTGTTAAGCTTTCACAAGATTACAGAACGTTACTTCTGGGCATAAGACAAACTGCATCTTTCTCCTACACGGGGAAGAGGAAGTGTATTTTTGTCTGTCCTCTCTATCTGCCTGATTTAACTTGGTCTTAATGACACGACGGCTTCAACTTAAGTCCTCGGCATTAGCCCAGTCCCGTGTTTAGAGGGGAGCTATTTTTGTCCTACAGAGACCCTGGGCGGCCCTAATATTGCTTCAGATACAAAACGCAGTTTGCCAGGCTACTTATTCAGCAACATTAAAAGCCTGTAATGCTAATAACATCATTTCTTTTTTAAGATTTGTGGGTAAAAACAAACTTGAACTCCAGCCTCTGCTACCCCCCTCACACCTACAGCCCTGAACACAGTCACGGTGGGGAATAGAAGTGAAGGAGAAACGTGACCTTGAACAAACCTGCGCTGCGGGGATCGACGGCAGGACATCATCCACTGCGCCTGGTGGCCAGTAGAGGAACTGCAGCTCGAGGCGCTGACCTTAGCTGTTAGTGATTTCTGTGGCGATTGCTACGACACCACGCTGGATGAACTGGGTCCAGATGCCTTTTTTCCGAGCACCGACCGTCACGTTTTACAAACGACTGCTGCTCACAAAGCGTAGGTAATTGCGTGTCCTCTGCCCTACAGGGCCCTCGCATGGACACACACGGGCGCGATGTTTGTTTTGGTTAGTCAAACAAGTCAATTTGAGGACAAAGTAGGAAACGATCTAATGTTGAAAACTACACGGCCCCCGGTTAGAACGATGTATTCTAGTAAAACTACCCAGTAAAGAATAAGACTGACTGGAGTCTGCAGGGAAAGAGGCGCTTTTGTTACTAGTTTCCCCAACAGAGTTAATAGCTGATTTAAATTAAACAGGCCTTTAGGACTTTCAAAGCGAGCGTTTGAATGAAAAGGTTTGAAAACCACTGCAGCAACTCATAACATACAGAACTGTGCTGAAGTTTCACGCACTTTAAATGTTCAGATGCTTCTCCACCATCAGTCCCATCAGGAGACGTCTGGTCGGTCCCAGATTCCTCCTGCAGCGGGACAACGAGTCCAAACGCACAGCCAGAGTCGTGAAGAACTGTCTTCAGAGACCAGAAGAACAAGGAGTCCCGCAGCAGTAGGGTCTACACCCCCCCGGAGCCCTGATCTCAGCATCGTGGAGTCAGTCCGGGACCACACGAAGAGACAGACTGAATCCACAGAAGAACCGCGGCAGGTTCTCCAAGTTCATTAGAACAACCTACCTGTCGAGAACCTGGAAAACTGTGTGCAGGTGTAAAAGGCAAAGGGGGGTCACGGCAAGTGCTGATCTGATTTAGGTTCTTTCTCTTAACTTCAGTTTGGATCAGGTTCACTGAGAAACCGAAGCTATTCACGGCTTTATGTCTGAAAACATCCTGACTTTACTTTTAGTGGCCAAGTCTACTGAACAGAGCTGTATGCGATACTTAACGATGAGGTGCTTGAATAAAAGAGTCCATTATTGTCTCAATGTGGACACCTGGGAGTCCATTCTGTCTTTTCCATCAGGTCTGTCTTTACCTCCTCCTTCATGTTTTCGTTTCTTCTGTGCCTTTGGGTGTAAATACACGCTATCAATCAGTCTGACGTCAATCGAGAGTAACCAGGAGGAGCTACTTTCCATTCAATGCTTATTAGAGTATTAAACACAGACTAAGAACTTCCAACAACTCAAATACAAAGTCCAGACTCAACCTGAAGCACAAAGACCAACCGTAAGAGCAGCAGTTAGAGTCTTCAGCCCGCAGTCATTGGTCTGACGGAGGAAAGCAGCGTCTGAGTTACACTCGGGGCCGTGACCAGGAGATGCTGCGTGAGTAACAGCAATCACATGCCTCGTTTACGTGTCAAACGCGCATAACTCAGGAGCCGCCGAACAAAAAGGGAGCAGACAAGCGTGACGGGGGCTGGAGTCTGAACTGGGACACCGGCTCCCGGTCGTCCCCGCGGACCTTCGCGGCGACAGGGAGCAGAAAAGAGAAGCAGGTTAATTAGCTCCGTCAGATCCGAGCTCCGATTCAACGGGGCGACGACACATTTACACCGAGACTGACGGATCCCGATCCTGTTGAAGCTGAGGTCTCAGCAGGAGGCCGAGTGCAGGTTTTAAGGATGCTGTCAGGGTGCTGTGACCTTTGACCCCGAGCGCTCTCATTAGCGGCTGTGATGGGAGTCATCTGCCAAATCCTGTAAAGCCAGACACAGGGGATACTTCTAATTCTCATAGAAACAGAATAATAATAGAATAGAAAAGAAACAATAGAATCATCACAGAAATTTGGTTTATTGTGTATTTTCATAAATGTAATGTTATGCTAATAGTGTATTTCACTGCAGTATGTGACTATATATTGTACTAGTACTATTACATCTCTCAGTCTCCGACAGGGCAGTGACCATGTTATTGATCTCGTTGAAGAAATGGAGACGCAGGAAACTCATGTATCACATATGATACAAGTGGTGTTTCAGGAGTAACGGTCTGAAAGCAGCAGCTCTTGGACTTTAGAATGAAGCATCATCTATTTTCAGAAGGTGGAAAGTAAAGCAGTACTTTTAAAGAAAAATGTTACTACTACGTTACTTCAGTATTTACTTATTGTACTTTATTGGGCCTGGAGCTTCAGAGTAAACAAGCTGTTGTCTGAGTCTGAGCAATGAGACACGTTTATCAGCAACTTCCTCCTTCTCGCAGCCGAGTGGAAGAGCAACCCTCAACTCATCACACCATTGATCGCACGATTGATCAGAATAGCCAATCAGAGATATGGCTCGACCCTACTTCTACCAGTACAGTCGGTACCAATACAGCTTATTCACTGGGATCTTATTCTGAAAGAACATTGAGACATAGTTCTTTTTTATTTTGTGTGAAATCTTTAAATCTGCAGGAATAATGAGCAACAGTCTGATTTATATTTATAATGTATAAATGTAGAAACAGGAACGAAATGACGGGAAGTCGATTCAAACAGAAACTAAACTCAGCCGCGGGACGTTCTGCTGCCGGTGGACGAGGTTCGTGGGAGGAACCAGGTAACGACGGGAATTTAGCTCCGGACGGACGAGAGCAGACAGAGACCGAGAGTCCCGTCGACGTCGGATCGAGTCGGGTTCGTTCGCGGCTGATAAATGACAAAAAAGCGGTGAAACTTCCTGTCAAATGTCCAACTGCAAATGGTTGACTACCATTACTTTGTTATTAATTTCATAATGATACTGCTCCAGCTGGAGTAGTACTATGATGATGAACGCGGGCCTGCTCGGCTGTTTCTGTGCTGCCGTCATGGAGGATCCACTAACAGACCTCTGCAGCTCTCTTTAGACTTGAAGTTAAAAGACATTTGATAAACAGTTTTTATTCTGAAGTCAGGGAGTAAAAGTGGAGGATTTTTACTTTAATACTGGCCCTTGACTTTAGAGAAACTCCACCTCGTCTCACTCCACTGCATTTATCTGACAGTTACTGGACTTACTGGTGACACTGCTGATTTAGATTTTACAGACAAAACTTCCTTCCTAGCTTCCTCTGGGAAGCAATGACACAGGGAATTTCTATCCACGCTTTAATGTGAGAGTATGTACTTTTCTTCCTTTAAATGCTAACAAAACATTGGTTTAATCCGGGCTAAATTACAAGGCGTTAACACACCTTGATCTTAGATCCGTCAAGCTTGGAGAATGGACATAAAACCTCTTTGTAAACTTTTCTTTCAGAAAACACATAGAATCCGTTTGTACTGGCCGAGTACGTATGAACAAGGAATCTGAGTCCGGTTTCCAGTGGCTCTCATTGTACTGTACCAATAACAAGATACACACATGGACACACAGCAAAAACAAGCCCAAAGAAGCCGAATAAAGAGAAAAAGTATAAACACGTGACTATAGTGTTGAAGTGAAAGCTCGCTTGAAAACTTGAGAACAGGACTTTAGCTGGTCAGCTCTCGGTAGCAGCAGCATCGATAACCAGAGGGACTGCGGTTAAACGATGCTACGCGGCTAACACGGTCATTTGCTGTGAAGACTTTCGAACTGATATTTTCATGGTTTTGGAAGGAGGAGCTTGGTAAAAACATCCTTCCTGACAGAACATCTAACCAACGGCTCCTTGCCGAGTGCTGGTTAACACGGCTCAGGCTCCCAAGTAAATAAAGTTCACGCAACTCCAGTAAGTCCAGTAACTGACTAACCGTCACAATGTTTAAAATCTTCTCAAATGTGCTCAGATGATAGAACAAATCAGTGACGTTTAAAGACGTTCAAATGTCACGACAGCTGTAGGCGAAGCGAGTACTAACTCTACAAATCTGCCCTCATTTTGCCGCTGGTTTGTTGACACTTGTTCTTTTCTCTTGGCAAACTACACACTTCAATCTTTCAGATCTCGCTCAGCACAAATGCAGATTACAAAGAGAGCGGCGGCAGAGGTTCCATAAAAATCCTTAGCAATCTCTGAATCAGTAGCCGATGACTGTCGATTTTTACAGAGACGACAAGTATCACCTGGATGCAAACACCGTCTCTAGCTGACCTCAAATATGCACTTGATGGGTACGTACAATTTATTGTGTTAAAAGACTTAAGTTAAAGTTAGCGTTTAAAAAGTTATCCTCCTCCCCAGCGGATTTTCCGTGCAGAAGACGTGGAGATAAAGGAAGAACGCTGTTCTTGAGTCTCGGCGTGGAGCTAGTTAGCCGCAGCGGTACTGGTGTGATAGGGACAAGTGTAAAATAGGACTGTTATTTCCTCTGAACACAACCGGCTGCTTAGCTTACACAGTGTTCAATGTCAAACAGCAACGTTACAGGAGAAAAACGCATTTAGGATGAGGACTAACAGATGGGTTGGCGAAGAAAACTCCAAATCCTCAAATCCAATAAAGATCGGCACGGAGTCGGAAACGTTAGCCCAAAATCTGATAGCATCCAGGACAGGCTTCTCTGTTGTGGATGGGTAAATATTAGACTCCAAGGCTCAGGAGCCGGCAGAGGTAACCGGTTAGGGATAAGGTTGGGTTCAGGTTCTGGTTCAGGTTAAGGGGAGACCTTGACACACTGCCACCTACACCTTGGGACTCGGAGTCTAATGCCAAACAGAGTGGATGTGCTAGTCTTGATGGGGCTTTCATTAACGTAACCTGTAACCCCACAAAAGGCAGCTAGCTAAAAAAATGCTTCTTGGCCTCTGGAGTGACGCTCAGTTACTACTGTAGGCATGATGAACCAGCTAGCCAGACATGCTAGCAGTTGTAGATAGCATTAGAACAGGCAAACAGTGTCTAACGTCTTGCTCTTGCGTTGTAGGTTTTGGGAAAAAAGACGGGACCTTCCAGGTTTTTGTCCAGAGAGTCCAGATTCGAATCCAACAGCTCGTCAGACCTCCCCGTCAACATCCACGTCGTAATAATGCCTGCGGAAGTCGGACTTCTCCGAAAGCTCCGATATTTCCAGCTTGCCGCTAAAAAGTGTGCAAGCGCTGCCGAAGCCTGTTGTTATAGGTAATTAAAGGCTGAAATTTAGTGGATATCGCGCTAAAAACTTTTTTACCCTCACACGTCCAACTCTGCAGTACTGTCATTCAACTTTATTACACTTTGTTCAAATGACACTGCTGTAGAGTAGCCATTAATTCGCTCTCTAGGTCGTATGACGTTACTTGAAGAAAGGTAATTAACGTCCGCGTCTTTCCGTTTTGTCGTTTCGGTGACGGGTGGAATCTCCGGTAACGAGTGAGAAGCGGCTGCAGCCGGATGACTGGCGGCTGCAGCCGTCAGCTGTTGGGACGGGCTTAGCAAAGGTCAATCACGGCCAGTACGACACCATCGAGGCTCTGTCCACGCCCCTGACATGTGACCGGCAGGTGATAATTAATGAAAACGCTCAACAGTCCAGAGGAATTTACCAGCCACAATCACTTGTGTTAGTCAGAAGCAGTCAGTTACTCTGACTCTCCCACCATCAGCTGTGACCCAGTTTGGTCTCATTTCATGTCGAGCGCCCTCTGCTGGTCCCATTAAAGCAGAGCCAGTTCAGTTTTCTGACGACACTGCAGAGGGCTGCAGGCCCCCCACCCCGGCAAACACGGCACAGCACCGGCAGCAGATCGTCATGGCGACCAGCCCAGATTGCCGGTCACCACAGTGTGAGGTCAGTGTTTCCATAGCGATGGAGCAGATGAGCGGTAATCCGTCCTTGTTTTTGCACTGTGGAAACAGGACGGGGTGGGGGTGGAGTCGAGAGCATGTGTTAGCATGTGTGTGTGATCTCACACACTGAAGCTGCAGCCTCACCCCCTCCCTCCCACCTGCTCCCCCCTCCCTCCTCCCTCCTTCCTGTCCTCGCTCCTAATGGCAAATTTGCAATCATGCACTGCAGATCGAGCAGGAGCCGGCGGAAGAATACAAGATGCTGATGACGTGGAGCAGAAAAAAAAAAAAACCAAACAAAAACAAACAAAGAAAAACGAGGTCACCGCAACCAGGTGGCATTTTGCTGCTGCTGCTGCAGGGGCTGAGGGAGCGCCGCAGCACGGACGCAACACGGGACGCGGCGGGAAGGACACGGAAGGACAGAGGGCAGTGAGACATAGTGAGGTGCAGCCTCAGGTCTCTGTATCTCTGTGGTTTTGACACACTAACGTGGTGACACAGCCCCCCCCCCCCAACCATTTTATTTTACAGCTCTGCTTTTATTTGATGCATTTAGTACTGAACTTCTTCCCTTGACACGCTGAGGGGTCCGGGCTCTACCTTCATGAACTGAGGGCTGAGCATTTGATTTGTTACGAGAAGAAGCAGCAGCAGAGGAAGCAGGGGAGAGCTTGTGGGTTTAGAGGGCGAAGAGACAGATGAAGTTGCAGTTCCTTGCATCTGCCACTAGATGTTCATGAAGGGTCATATTTTACTGATAGCCCCTTTAATTGATGACGTGATTGATGAGATTAGGTCTTTTTTGGGGGGGGGGCACTCCTTGCAGCACTACCTGCTGTCAGAGTCTAAACCCCAGAGGAGCATTAGACTGCGAACAGAAGTTTTAAGGAGAAACACAGAAGTGAGAGATCCTGTGTTTTTTTCGTGCTTCGGTGCCATTTCGCAGCTCGCTCCAACAGTTCCTCCACCGTGGCGAGTAGAAAAAGCCCCCATCAGCCCGGAGCAGTGACGGCGACCTGACGGAGAACACCGGTGCCGAAACCCCCACGGCCCCAACAACCCAACCGCCGTCGCAGGTTCTCTGTGCGAAAAGGAGCCAGTTTAGAAAACGTGTTTCTGCAGCCGCTGCACATTTATCATCTGACTCCTCTTTTTCCCTCCCTCCCTTCCTCCCTCTTCTCTAACACCCCCCACCCCCTGTCCTCCTCCCCCTCCTCCTCTGTGGCGTCTTTCAAATGGTGCAGAGGCTCCTGATTGGCTTTCTGATGGGCTCGGTGTGAGGTGTGAGGGGGCGGGCAGCAGCAGCCAATCCCTTGCTCCCTCCGTCTCCCAGCCCCCTCTTCTTTCTTTTTTTAAACTCTGCATGAATATTCACCCGCCTATACCATACCCCCCCTCCCATCCTGCCTAAAAGAGAGAGAGAAAAAAAAATCCCCTCTGAGATTTAAATCTCCCCCCCGCCTCCTCCTTCCTCTTTCTTATGTAGAAGAACAGCAGCCTCTCGTAACATGGAGGGACGGCAGCTCGCTTTGTGTCGCTCACACAATGGACTCCAATAAACCCCCCCACCGGCCCCGGCCCCTCCTTCCTTGCAGATTCGAGGCTGCAGTGCAGTAGCTCGGTCTGAACTGCAGCCTCTCTGCTCACAGCTCGGGCTATAAATAACTCGGCGGCCATCTTATCTTTTCTTTTCTTTTCTGTTTTTTTTTTTTTTTTTTTGTTCTAACCCTGTTGAGAAGAGGAAGAGAAGGAGGAGGAGAAAGAGGAGGAGGAACACCAGGGACAAATATGATGAGAGTCACATGCTGAAATTAGCCAAAGGCCTCAAATCCTCAGCATTAGAGAGCGGAGATGGCTGAGAATACTGATGGTTGAACGGGCGTGGAGGGGGGTGTGAATTTCTCTGCCAATGAAAACGCGTGTTCAGGTGCTGGTTAGCGTAATATCATGGTTAGGTTTACAGCACAAAATGGATATCGAAGGTGTGGCGGTGCTGAAGCAGACTCGGCTCACATGTTTCAGGCCCTCACCGACAGTCTGGTTCCTCCTCTGCTGGTTCAGTCTCAGTTCAGCTCCATACCTGTTTTCACTCACACACACACACACTTTTTCCTTTTTTGTGATCAGACGACAAATTGAGTTTGAAACACTGATTTGAACGCGGCTCATATACCTACTTTCCTACAGAGCTGCACTGCACATAATCAACACATCACGTCATCCAAGACTCGAGTTGACAAAAGACGGTCTTCTTAAACAGGAAATAAGTGATTTTGTTGGTCACATGGCGGCAGCCCCCCACCCTCAGTGGGCTGAAGAGCTGCAGACCTGAATTCAATGTTCTTGGAAAACAAGAGAAAATGTGCACAACAAAAACAGAAACTCCCATCTACATTACTACTGTGTCCTCTCCACTTCTGAAATGATCCCAGTGGACGTATGAACCAGGACCCGGTGGAGCCGCGTCCAGCGGACACCACCAGTCTGAGGGTGTGGAGTCAGAGAGAAGTGAGCTGACCAGACCCCTGGAGCCCCCTCTGCTGCGGGCTACAGGTTCCAGGTCACGTTAACTGCTGCTAGCATAACTCCCCCCACTCTCCTGCTGAACTGTAGCCGGTTGAGCTGCATTGTGGGTAATGTAGGCACCAGGTTTGGGTCTCTCTGTTTCTGCTGCAGAACAGGGTTTTGCAGAAAAACCGACATTCCGGCACAGACATTAGAAAAAAAGAAGAAGCTTCTCAGCCTAAGGAGGGCGAGGACTCATTAGTCACAGTGGTAACTAGTTTATGAAGAGTTCGTTCTGCCTCCAGTGATGAAGATCTCAGTCTGCAGACGACTGACGGGTCGACGGGGACTGTGCAGCCTCCGTTTATTCCTTGAAAAAAGATAATGCAATCCATCTGTAGCGTGTCCCCGCTGCCACGAACTCCATTTTATACATATTCTGGTTAGACCCTACCACTTTGTATTCTTAAGGTTGAAATTGCTTGAAACCCACACTGGGTTGAGGTTGGTGAAATATCAACGTTAGACAGAATATTTTGGGGCTGCAAGTTCAACTGTTCTGGGCTAACGCGATCACAAAATCAGCGGCTTTAATTTCCTCTGCTGTTTGTTGGCAGAAAATCTGAACATGATATCATTTTGATAAAATCCTTGAGGTAGGAGGAGTTTGTTTAGCTTATTAATATCTTACAGCTGACACATGTTTTGATCCGGAGAAGTGTGTTACTGGGTGCTGGTATCGCTTAAAATGAGTGCTGAAACATTTAGCTGATTGATCCAAGTCAACTTGTCAAAAAAAATAATAATAAATAGGTCAACGATTTATTTATTTTGTTTACTGATCAACTGTTCATCAAGTCGCTTGTTACGAGAAAATACCAAATGTTCAGATGTGAGAATTCACTGCTTTTCTGTTTAGAGCCACACCGCTGTTACAAGAGATCGGTCAGTTCCCCGTCAGACTGAAATATCTCAACTACCACTGGATGACTGCCCTGAAATGTTGTACCAATATTTATGGTTGAGAGGAGGATGAATTCTTCTGACTTTGTTTGATCCTCTGGCTTTTCCTTTGGCACCATCAACGAGGTCAAGGTTTTCAGTTTACCAAAAATATCTGCTCGGCAAGTTGAAGACGGCATCTCAAGCACTTTGAAACTTCAAATCAGCATTTTACTATTTTCTGACATCTTTCAGACTAATTATAGACCACATGATCAATCATTTAAAATGCAGCCAAGTTTGGAATTAGTGCCAATACAATACCTGTGTTTCTGTAATGATAAAACAACTTTGACACTAACGAGGTGATTAGTCTAGAATTTGCAAAAGTATGATTTAAACTGTCTGGTCAAAGAATAGGAAAAGTAAATTGTTAATCTAACCAGACTGTGTCGACTTCTGACGCTTACACAGTATTTGATACTTAGCAGTACAAAAACATTTCAGGCGCTGAGGGTTTGACATTCAGCTCTAATGATGTGAAAAACCTTGAAGTGACTCTCCGGGACCAACGCCAGACAGTTACTACGTCAGGTACTCCTCTTTCCGGATCGTGTTGTTTACATCCAGTACGGCAACCGCCACAAAGAACATTCAGGTCGGGTCATGAGTATTTCTCCTGGGAACTGAGGGTTTCAGTGATCTGAGGAGGAGTTTACGTACAATTACAGACAAGTTACACACAGTGGGGCTTTTAAAGACCACGTCTGACCTTCTTTGGACACAAAATCTTCAAATGTGACTGCTTAATTTAGGATGATCAACAACATTTGGACCATCATGTAGGGAGAAAGACAAACTCTACAATTATGTTTTTTAAGTGAATTTAGCTTCAATTTATCTGGTCGAAATTAAGGACTGGGTCTTTGAACGAGACATAAACAAGTAAATCAGATATAATGTGCATTAAAAAAAATCCATGTGTGCCGATGATCTCCAAAAAACTCCAGATATTTATTCAATATAAATTCAATTAGTGCTCAAACCTTCAGGAGCAGACAGGATGTCTGAACACTGACTGACTCAAATAAACATACAGAACATACAAGCTTTTCATGTACACTCAGCAAAACTGTGTGTGTGTGTGTGTGTACACACGAGGCGGTCTACTGACAAATACTCACTGGTATTAACGATCACGACTCAACAACCTTCATATTTAGTTTGAGGCTGAGAGGAGGCTTTACCCATTGAGACGCTTACTGGAGTGTTACAAAACACATAAGCTGCTGCGAGCACTGAGTCACTGCAGCTTCTACCTGTTGAGGACGTCTGAACCAACACTGGCCCCTCAACGCTGCGACTTCCAAACCCGCTGCTAGGACCCAATACTCACCTGTGCTGAGAGCAACTGCTGTTTTACTTTTCCCTGCAGTCCAAGAGCAACCAAACTATTTCTGGTCTACTATTTCTATTGTAGAGATTTAACTGTGAGCATGATCCCGGAATGACATTTACATGACATTCTCCTCTTCTCTTTATACAGTAAATATCAAAGCTACAGGTGGAAACTCATGCTGTCAGTCGAATTGGTGCCTTTTACGTCAGTCCTCGGACAAAAAGGGTGAAACTGTAAACTTGTACAAACAGTCTCGTCTCAGTCTCTGAACTATAAAATTTACTATTTTGTCATTGTTGAGTATTTATCAAAACAAAACAAAAAAAACAAAAAACAAAAAAAAAATCAATAGATAAGAAAAGCAGATGACAAAATAAGCCACATGTTGGGGTTTTTCAGTAGGTTATGTTCCCGACTTTTTCACTGGACTGATCTTTAGAGTTGCTGGTAAATGCATTTAGCTCCCTTTGGACAGAGCACGGCTAGCAGTTTCCCCGTTTCCAGTCTTTATGCTAAGCTACGCTAATCAGCTGCTGGCTGGCTTCATATGGTACAACTTCACTTTAACACCCCCTAGTTAGCATTTGCAATCAGTATATAAAGATGTAGTAAATGGTTTATAAAACATAATGTGGTTGTAAGCAGATCCAAGTGTTTATAAATTAATTTGTCAACAAGCGTAACTCCTCCTGTAACACCTATAAACACATAATGAATCACAGGATTTATTACACCTGTGTGGTATCAATCTTTTCATTTGTCTCTCAGCAACAAAGAGAAATAAGCAATTTTCTTTTTTCTTTAATGACAAAAATTAAATGTTACAATTTCAAATGTGTCCCCGGTCTTACATCCTCAACTCTGCACAAAAGAGATGAGTTAGAAGGTAATTTCCCTTCTCTAAACTTCTGTCGCCGTTTAGTCACGAGTCACATCACACCGAGCAGCGTGCGCCGTCACAAACCGACAGCCGGAGAGGACGTGATAAAAGGCTCAAAGGCACGTGGTTGAAAAGCTCAGTGACACCACGGCAAACGCATCAAAGTCGGTGTTTAAAGGGGCGGCGGCGTGGCTACGAGACTGGGGGACGAATCCGAAATGATGCGTGTGTGAGTCCATTAGAGTCCGAGCGCTGACAGAGGCGTCCTCAGCAGGAATAATAAAACAGTTGAAAAGTCCAACCAGTCAGAAGCGTCAACACACGGACATGATCGAGTCCGGCTGCTGCTCTGCTTCTCCCCGGACTGCTAATATGTACATTGACAGGTTTCCAGGTTAAATCTTCCCTTCAGGAAACCAGGCCCCGTTTAGTTACACACTTTGTTCACTGCATAAATTGTCAGTTCACCCAAATCACAAAAACATTTTCTGGCCTGCTGCAAGTGATGTCTGTCCATGCAGATGGCTTTTGATTTTAATCAGAGGTGAAAGCACTTGTTTTCAACGTCAGGTCTTGTTTTTGGAAAGATAAGTTTCACAAAGATATTTCTAGAGCTGAAGCATGTAGACACGTAACTGATTGGTCCCTGCAAACTTCTAACAGACACTTTTCACTGTGTTTGGACATTTTATAAAGAAACAATTAAATTCACACACAAAATAATCACTAGATTAAATTAGGAAACTGTCGTAGTTGCAGCCCTGCTACTTTCTTCTATTGTATCGCCGTCGGAGCAGAAATCTCAGCAGCAGATTTCTCAAAACCTCCGCAAACAAACCCACAACTATCTGCATGGACAGAATATGCACTTATTAGTATCCAGGCCAGTGTTGGTGTGGAAAAAAACATCTGAGATTTAGTGGGGGGAAAAAAAGGTCATACCATTTCAAGAATGAAGACGTGAGATACCAGTAATGTTAATGTTTATTTTTTGTGATTCTGGAGAACGGACCCTATAAGAAGGTTCCTCTGGTGTTGGTAAAAGTCTGATTTTTCATATTTTATTTACTCAACTGGTCCTTTCTTTTCTTCTTTCATTGAATAAATCCTGTAAATGTCCTGCATCTTATTTCATTAATTAAACTCCAGTACTTCCAAATCCCTGAGGGGATGAACGGTGGACTGATGAAGCTAGGTGCACCCATTTGAAAAATCTTTACGTACGTAAATAATCTTTCAAGGTTGAGTGGTTTAACGTGACCTTGCTTGACTTCTCAGTGTAAACAGCTCAGCTTGTCTGGTGGACGTCTGGAGAGGGAGAAACCAGGGAGCGGCAGATTTTCTTAGTGTGGAGCTACTTAGTCGCTATTAAAAAGGTTTTTCTGATTCTGAAAAAGCAAAAACAAAAAGGCCGTAAACGTCCACAGCTGATGATAAAAGAGGAACAGAACCAAACTGGAGAATCAGCCTTTTACCACCAACGGAGGAACCTTCCGAAATAAAACCATCCAGCTGCTGGCATAATCCACAGATTACAGTCGGCTTTTCTGGCCTGTAAAGGGACTGATTCACAGATAAACCTGGATCAGAGTGAAGACCTGATGTAGAGTCAACAACGGCCCAGAAGTGAGAGATGCAGAGTGCTAGGAGAAGACCGGAGGGATGCTCTTTCTGTCAGAGCAGAACTGAAGGAATGATGACAAACCGACGACGAGATGTCCTCTTACTTCATCAGCGACAAGCTGAAAGAAACAGAGAAATGCAAAATCAAAACACTGTAAGTCCGACGCGTCAGCAATCGGCATCGGTGGAACAACACTAGAGCCTGGAATTAAAAGGTATCTGCATTTCCGTAAATCCACTTGTTCTCCGTCTTCGCCAGAGTCAGATGTTTCAGATGACTGTCACTTTGATCTCCGTGTTTCCAGTACAGCGAAATCTTTACTGAACAGAAACGGCAACTGATATCCACCTTCTCCTGCGACTCTGGACACGACCAAGAACAAGAGGATTTCCAGAAATATCAGAATGCTCCTTTAATCCCATCCAGCACCAGTAAAAACTGGCACCTGGTCATTCGTCCCTTTGTTTTGAACTGAACACAAACAGCGGTATGAGAACTCAGAGACTATATACTGTATTTTATTTAGACACAGGAAAAGCAAGCACGACTACATATCTGACCAAACGTTCAGTCCAAATCCTTGATACTTCTGAGTAGGACTGGAAATTGCACTTCAGGTCTTTCTCGGTACAGACCAGAGTGTGTCTTTAGCGCCAAGTACGCAGTCATGAGTTCAGGTTTAAAATACTTCTGTAAAGTCAAACACTTCATAGAGAGACTCTGTGAGGACTCACTCGAACTTCTCGCTGTCCTGCAGGTTGAGCACCAGGCTGTCAGCATTCAGGTAGACTTTGTTTTGGGACTGCGCCACCTGCAGGTCAGACATGTAAAGAGGGTGAGCGGAGAGAGAACACAGGTGGAAAGTTTCTCAGCGTGCAGGCCTGACTGAGCCGCTGCTGCTGCCGCCACCGCCGAGTACAATGGCAACATTGTCAGAGCTTCAACACTGAGCTGATTCACAGCACAGTGAGAGCCGTCCGTACAGGAAACACACGCCGCACCACCGTAGCGCCTGGTCCACACGACGTGACTGAACTCTACGGACAGAGAGCTTTACACTCAGCCGGGAGAGTGTAAGCACTGATACCTGAAGACAAATACAGTCATACTCCGATATAATCAGCAAATAAGGAAATTCAGACGGGTTTCTAGACAAAATTGTTAACACACTTTTCCCAGCAGCTTCAGCTCCCAAAAAATGACGCTAGTTTCCTTTAGGACAGCGAGGTGAGTGATTAGCTGGTGTAATAAATCTGAGCATTACTGTTTGCTGTACAGGGCCCGGGTATGAACGAGGATTATTACTATAATCACTGATAATTAATTTGGATTTCTTTTCACGGGTCAGTAAGTAGGTCAGTTAATCAGGTTAGGCAGTGGGGGAAGCATAGTGGTCTACACAACATTTGCCCCTGTAACAACGTGCATTTAATTTGGGTTTGGACTGAAATAAAGGACTCGGTTTTCAACAGAAGTAGACACTCTGTTTACACCCGAAGCTATTAGAAACAAATATGAATGTAATATTAGGTCTTTATGATTCATTGCTAATTCTTTTGATTGTAATTGGTAAATTTCATATCCATAATGAAAAATTCCAAATCTTTCCCAAACTTAAATATTTTCTTGATAGAATTTAATCTGCCCATGGATTTTTCTTTTTAAAAACAGTGTACGTAAACTGATGTATTATGACAAGCTGTTTGGTCCGTCCCTGAAACATCTGTCATAAAATTTACTTATTACTTCTATGCATTTATTTCTTGATTCATTTATAGTGACATAATTTAGCATCTCTTTTTTGATATATTTTTATTTTCTTATTTCATTTACAGTGGCAAAATGTCTGTTACTGTGAATAGTTAAGTGAGTAGAAGATGAACCGATCTCCGAACAGGCATAAAGTTAGGAGATGAAACATTCTTTTCAGCATTTTAAGCAACATTTGAGTACTGATTATGTTTTACACAAGTTTAGAGTGAAAAAAGGAAAGTAGCACCATGCAAAAGTTTGGGCCCCCAAGAGATTTGAGCTGTCAGAGAACTTTTACCGAGGTCTCAGGCCTGAATGAGAAGGTCATCAGGAAAGGCCAGGTGACGCAACTTTTCAAAGCCTTATAAAGACTCTGGCTCCTCAAACCTGGTCCCAACAATCAGCAGCCGTGGGCTCCTCTAAGCAGCTGCCCAGCACTCTGACAATTAGAATAACTGATTCCCACAAAGCAGGAGAAGGCTAGAAGAAGATAGCAAAGCGTTGTCAGTTAGCCGTTTCCTCAGTTCGTCATGTTATTATGAAATGGCAGTTGACAGGAACTCTGGAGGTCAAGTTGAGGTCTGGAAGACCATGACAACTTTCAGAGAGAACCCCTCGTAGGATTGTTAGCGAGACAACTCAAAAGCCCCGTTCGACTGCAAAAGACCCTCAGGAAGACGAGCAGACTCTGGAGCGGTGTTGCACTCTTCTACTGTGGAGCCACACCCGCACAAATATGAGCTTAAAGGAAGAGTCATCAGAAGAAAACCTTGCCTGTATGTTTAGAACGATGATCCTACACACACCTCAAATTCCACTATGAACTACCTGAAGAGGCACAAGCTGAAGGTTTTGCCATGGCCCTCACAGTCCCCTGGCCCCAACAAAATCTGTGGATAGACCTCGAGAGAGCAGGGCATGCAAGGTGACCCCAGAATCTCACAGAACTAGAAGCCTTATGCAGGAGAAAATCCCCCAAACAAGACTTGAAAGACTCTTAGCTGGTACACAAAGCGTTTAAAGCTGCGATTCTTGCCAAAGGGGCTGTTACTAAGTACCGACCATGCAGGGGTTCGCAAACATTGAACACTGACATTGAAAAAAAATGAATCTATTGAAAATGTTCAGTAAAGCAAAAAACAGAGACAAATTAATAAAAAAATATGAGAAATATCAGCGACCAATAATGAAACAAAGCTGCTCTTCATATAACAAGACATTCAAAAAGCTGGCGATTGTGTGTCTGAGCACAAAGAGTCACATGACAAACGAGACGACAGGTTTATCAGCTCTACCACTGAACGGACGCTGCCAGCAAGACTTGGCGCCATCACATTGAACCTGATGAACACTTCACTTTTCAAAGCATCTGATAAAATGTAATCTGGTGTTGGCACATGACTTAGTAGCTTTAATTCCGGCAAAACGAAGTTTTAATTTTTACAATATCATGTTTTAAACCTTAAACTTAAGGCTTGAAATTCTTCTTAATTTTAGTGGATATGACTTTAAGCCCAGAAAACCAACATCACTGGGCACAAAGAGGAGGGCGTCAAAGGTCAGAGGAGAGAATGAGACAAGCACCAGAGAATGAATCTTCCTGGATTGGTTCCATCGTGTGACGTCTCCTCTGCCTTTTCTGTCAAATCCATGTTCATTTGGCACCACCTAGTGGACCCAGCCGCTCTCCGAGGGAGACCGACGTCCACGACGCCCGACAGTTCGATCGACCCTACACTTGAGACTTTTCAACAACTTCTACTACCAGCGAGGAAAAAGCAGAAAATGAAAACTTGCTGACCTGTTGGAAGACTGTGTGAATGAGTGTAATTAGTGGAGTACCGCAGCAAGAGATGACAGGAATCTTTAGGCTGAACTTTGTGTTAGAGCTATTAAAAATAAATAAATAAATAAATAAATAATTAAAGTTTAGTTACATTCGATTAAATTTAGCTGCACTCAAGGTGATTTAAGGCCTTAAATTCAAAGCCTAATTTCTGATTTTTGGGGAGAATTATTTACACACTAATGTTGAGACCACGTTCTGAATGGGAAAGTGGAATGCGAAAGCACTATTCTAAATAATCGTCTGTTGCAGCCGTTAACATTTGACAATTTTGGCTTTTTTTTGTTCAGTGGAAAAAAGACATTTTGTAAAGAAACATGTTTATATCTCTCAGCGAGGCAGTGAGGTGTTGGAAAAAAGTCTGTATAGTAACTTAGGTATTAAGGACTTGCTTTAAACAAATACAATATTATATCTCTCTATATAGATAGATACATAGATGTATCTATATATCTATAGATATCTATATATAGATAGATATAATTTTTTATAATATTAATAGTGTTATATCATATATATAATTTTTCTCTATTGTTTTTTAGGTTTATGAAATAAAAGGTAACAGAACATTAACATTTTTAATGTCCGTTTGCTGCAGGGGTTGGATTCACTTCTTGTTTCTTCTTCTTCAAAAAAGTCAACAACAGAATTTGCCCAGATGTTTACGTACATACAGTGGTACCTACGGGCACCTACAGCGTTGCGTGCGTCAGTGTGTTCTGCATCATTTCATGCCATATTTTGGTGGCTGGTGATGATCTGGTTGGTTTGTAAACACGGGTTGTAGCAGCAGCAGTCACATGGTGAAGATTTGATGTGAAGTTGTTTTTTTTTTTGTTGAATTTTCAAAGCGCTAAGCGACCCACATTAAAACTTGTCCCACTGTGACATCTAGAGCTGCTGCTTCGGACTGACGACCAAAACTCTCTCTCACGTCTGTCAGCTTTCATCCAGGTTTATCCTGAGGGTGGCACTAATGCCATGAAGTCATCTGATTATTTGGCGCCAGATAAATGCCTGAATTTATTTAATTTACACATCTGAACTGATCACAGAGGAACAGACCATGAGACAGACGCAGGGATGTCTGAATAAGGCTTGCTCAGGCCAGTATGGAGGATCAAAATCTCAGCTCCTTCGTACAGGTTTCGGCTGGAAAATGCAGCTGCTTGATCATTTCGAACAATTTGAAAATGTGCAAACTCCTGCCCCTTTTTCTGTGCCGATACCTGGACATCAATGGTTTGTTCTACAACTATGACTGTGTGCGTCAGGTAGGTGACAGGTACCGTGTGTGTGAGTGTGTACGTGTGCTTCCTTGTACACTTTAAAGGGCGAGTACGTGGAGGGGGATAATTTGATTGGAACATTGAATATACTGTACATGTCTGTTATTGTTCGTTGTATTTTGTTGGTGTTCAACCGCAGTTGGAAAGATTAGTATTGGCTAAATTTGGTTCAAAACATCTCTTCTTTTTCCTTGAGATAGTACTTTGTATCTGGTCCTTGATAAATAAATCGAATAAACGAATAAATAAATGAAAAGATAAGCTTCGGGATAATGTCTCTTACCGTCTTGGCGATGGTCTGCGCCGCCCGGATCTTCCTGAGTTTCAGGTAGCCTGGGTTCTTTGTCACAGCCTCGCCCAGCTGCAACACACAGACAGACATTTCAATTGTTAGTGTATTCACAGCAGGATGCTGTTACACACTTACAACGGAGAGAGTGAGCTGTCAGCCTGAAGCTGATGAGCAGCAGGCCGAGCCGGTCTGAAAATGATGATCGTCGTTGTTTGACGAGCTGAGCTGAAACAACAACGATCATCACAAGGATCAAAGCTGCGGGCGTGTCGCTGCCCCACTTTAATATTTCTCACGCATGATGACAGGCAGGCAGAGTAATCACTGCATGTTTGGATGACGTGTTTCCGTTTCTCTCCGCGGTTGTGAAGCGAGTTCACGACAGAGCAGGAATTCATCTGAGGGGAAGATCTGGAGTGTCTACTAGTGACGATTCGATGGTTGTAAATCAGTTAAAATACAGTAACAGCTATCAAGAAAACACAACTAGGAATTTATTTAATCACCTTGCTGTATCTGCAGATACAACATACAGCCACTGTTAAATCTGATCTAAACAATCCTCTCTCACAAATCTAACTCTTTTGCACAATATCTTAAATGTGAAGATCTAGTTTCCAGGTTTCACAGTCTGTTGACAAAAATCAGAGCAGGCTGGATGATCGTAGACATGTAAACCGTCTGTTCAAGCAAAAACAGCCCGAGGTCACAACAACTGGCTTTAGACAATAATAGCAATAACACGCAGGCCGCCACCTTCTGGAAACACAGCTGCTCTCACCACCGACCTCACACTAACCTGATGATACTGTTCCCCAGGTCGTCTGAGTCTTTGCTGTCTGTATATCAGCCAAAAAACTTTCTTAGTCTCTGATACACGGCTTTGTTTTCTCCTGCTTCAAGTCTGGATCCTCATTTGATCCCCACCTGTTCCACGTTTGACATTTTCTCGGGTTAATGTGTCTAAAACGGGTTCATCTACATTTGTTCTCATGAGAGATGAGGATTAGGGATGGGTGTACGGGATCAGTTTTCATTATCAATTCATCTGCCAGTTATTTTCTCTATTTGAGCATTTTGTCTGTAAAATTGTCACAAATAAACGTCACAGAGTTGGCAAATTAAAACTACCTGTTCTGTCCTAAGAGCAGGTCCAAATGCAGAAATATTCACTTTACCAACAACAAAGAAACATAGCAAATCCTGTTATAATCAGCGAACGCTTCGCATTTTGCTTGAAAAAGTGACTCAAACGATTCACTGATTATCAAACTAGCTGTCAATCAATTTTTTTTGTCAGTCGGCTAATTGATTAACGGCTGGGTGATATGGATAAAAATTTCCATCACGGTAGATGTTAATGCATCTCGCGATAAAGTACATTTAGTGATAAATTTAACGAGAAGCTGTTCGCGAATAAAAGGAAAAGATGGAACTTCTGTTTTTAAACAATCAAAGTACTTTGTCAAATTGTTGCAAACACTGTGAAAATCCAATATTACCAATCTATCATTACAGCTCACTGATCTACACCACTGGCGGATATTAAAGGGAGACATACCTCAGCATAAAACAAACAAAACCATGTCTCAGTATACACTGTCACCTCGCCCGACGCTGAACTCCACTTAACACGCAACACACACACACACACACACACACACACACACACACACACACACACACACACACACACAGGCCAGAAGTATGGGGACACCTGAGCCATCTTTGTTAACCTGCTGCTCTAACGGCTCCTCCGGTTTCAGTCTCTCCCCCAGATGTTGAACCTGCTGCAGGGATTCGCTCCCGTTCAGACACCAGAGCATCGGTGAGGTCCAGCGCTGGGTTAGGATTTGATCAATACCGCAACTCTCACCTATACGCTTCATCACTTCTTTTTTAATAACTTCATAAGTTCACAACAGGATTTGAATGTATTCATATATTTCACATAGCAAAATATTGTTTTGTGTTGTTTAGAAAAGCTAAGTCAAAAGTCAAAAATATCTCCCTGGAAACAAAAGGAAAGTTTCAATCCTAAATAAAATCAATCGTATTCGTTAAAACACTGAGTGAAGTTTTAAAAAAATAAAGTAAAACATAGAAAACAGGTCCTGTCACTCATCAGTCCTGTTCTCTCTCACAGTCTCTCTCTTACTGCTAAAGTGGATTCATCGCTGGGCAGTTAAGGCTGGTAGAAGGGACGAGGGCCCGGTTTGGTTTGTGAGAGGCAAAGTTTAAAATACGCGATGAATTCGGCTACAAACAGCCAGCTTTAGTTTCAGCTTGTCCAAAACAAGTTGCTATTGGCCCAACGAGCTCGCTATGGTTAACACATACTGGTGGCGGTGGGCCGAGCGGCTGAAAATATCACTTTTCTGCCACACTGATGCTGGGAGATAAGGTCCGGCTCACAGTCCGCATACTTTTGGCTATATAATAGAGTATATTGTGTCATATCAGGTGAAAAGTCAGAATCTGATTTGCTGCTGGCTTGGTGTACTTTTTTCTGTTTGTAACGTAGCAACTATCAGCCATAAGTATCTGCGGCTGTTGGTAACAGTTTTTCAGGTTGTTTCTTCAGTAACAGAAACCAGCTCATACACCTCAGTAAAACTTGAAGTGCCCGGGCTGAATTTTGGACCGATTTTTGGCCTTTACACGGAGTCCGTCATCCTCTGCTGCATGACACATGTCAAGCTTCCAACACAAAAGCCCTTCACTCAGTACTGTCCTGAATACACTGTGGTTAAACACTCCCTCCATCAGCACTCGCAGTACAGCGGATGAGATCAGCTCACCATCTTGGCAGCCTCGGCTTCTCCTTCAGCCTGGATGATCTTCTGTCTCTGGTCCTGTTTGGCCTTCTCCACATAAAACTGAGCGCGCTGCGCCTCCTGCTGGGCTGGAGAGGAACAAACACACACAGCGGTCACATTATTATTTATTTAGAAACAAGTCTAACAGTCTAAAACGATGGTGGCAACTCTTTGCCCTCAAATAGATCCACATGAATCCTTTATTCTACGTCCGAATAACAGGCAGTTTTCAAAACACGACTGATCTACCACAAGACAATAAGACACCTTTGGCAAAAACAAAGGTGTCTCAACATTGTAGACTCGTATGTCTCAGCTGCACCTGTGACATACGAGGGATTATCTTTCTGCAGTAAGTTTCACATCTCTGCAGGCTGATTTTCATACCAGTGAAATGAAACCAATCAAAAAGAAAAATCTAAAAACTGTGTTAAAAGTTCTCCTGAACCCAGAGGCCATCTCTGAACAGAGAGAGGTTCTAAAGTCCTGTACCTCTGTCATTTGTTGAGCTGCAACCGACTGCTATTTTTTTTAAATTATCGATTAAGATGAATCTAATCTTACTTTTTGGATTAATTTAAATTATCGTCTAGTCAAAAAGTTGTGAAAAAAAAAAGAGCCCAAGGTGACATCTTCAGATTTCTTTAGTTCAACCACAAGTGAAAAACCCACAATTATTCTGTTTCCAAAGATAAACCACACAGAAAAACGTTTTCACATTTGAAATGCTGTAAGCAGTTTACTTTAAAAATGACCCACATGATTCATCAATCATAAAAATAATTATGGATTATTTTTCTGTCGATTCTAATCTTTGCAGCTCTAGTCATGTGATAACACCTCTAGAAGAAGGCTACTTGCTCTCAAGTTCGAGAACCAACCTACATGCTCAAATCTAAAAACCGCTGGAAACGATGAGCAGTATCCACCAGAACGACGCAGAAACCGAAGGCCCCGAGGTCTGACGATAAACCTGACGTGACGGCAGGACAAACGGTCTTTGTGTCTACGTACCGACTTGCTTGGCCTCCACAGCGGCGGTGTACTCTCGACTGAAGCTGAGCTCGGTGATGGCCACGTCGTCCAGGATGATGTTGAAGTCTTTCGCCCGCTCAAACAGCTCCCTGCGGATCAGCAGGGAAACCTGGGGGGGGGGTGTAACAAAACAGAGCAGGTGTGAGACGAATAAACAGCACATCTGCAAAATTTATAAGAAGGTACCATTAAGCTTCAGGAAATCAGTCTGGATTTCTTAGATTTAGCTCAGCAGGTGGTTGATTAATGATTGATGGGCTTCAGTAATTAATCAGAACAGTACGCAGACACATCGCCCCACACCTCTGCAAACCAGTTTCCTGGGGGAGGCCCTGCTCAGTGGTTGAAGACCTGCAGACACTGCTCAGGGCCGAAGAAAGTACTTTTACCTCCTGCGCATGTTATTTCAAGCATTTTTATTCTATACTTTGATTTTTTTGACAACACTTTGATTTACAGGCGACATGTGTCATTATGATATTCTCCTAGAAAGACAACAGAATCTGGAGTTGCAAGTAACGATTCTCTCATTACTGACCAACATGACGACTGTTTTCTCAAAAAAGTAACTGTTTGGTCTGTAAAATCTCAGAAAATAGTGAAACATGTCTCGATCATTTCCCAGAGTCGAAGGTGACGTGTACAAACAACTTGCTTTGTTCGACAGTCCAAACCCGAAGGAAGTTTAATTTACTATCTGCAGATATTCACATTAGCGAAGCAAGACCCAGTCGATTTTTGGTACTTTTGCTTAAAAAATTACGTAAGTTATTAATTATCAGAACAGTTGCCGATTAGTTATGTGCCCATCAAACTAATGACAAATGGTCTCAGCTCTACCAGCATCTAACATCAATCAGGGATGCAGAGGTGAAGCGCATTTTCTTTTTAGTAAAGATGCAAAACACAATATTATACTTGTATCAGTTAAACAAAATTTGAAGTGTGAAAGCATTAATAGAAAGAATTAATTAAAAATCAACCTGCATTTTTAAGTTTCTGCTAGACTTTCATTAAAATGGGAAACAATAATGTACTTCAATATAATACTTTATGTCATTTCCTCGGTCAGTGTGGTTGAAACGGTTGAAGGAGCCACTTCTGAAACCAGATCTACACCTTAGCCACAGTGGTCTGTCTGTGTCTACACTGACGCCGTGTGTTTGTACCTGCGCTCGCTGTGTGATGAGCTGCGAGGCGTTGAATTTCGCCACCACGCTCTTCAGCACCTCGTTGACGATGGAGGGCAGGACGCGCTCGTCGTAGTCTTGTCCCAGGTGCTGGTAGAGGAAGGGCAGGTTGGACGCCAGCGGCCGGGACAGGACTCGCAGTGTGACGCTCACCATCTGAAGGTCTGGGAGCAACGAGGGAGAAAACAGCAACTGTCAGAACCAGAAAATCAGATGGGGCTGCCTGGTTTACTTATTCTGGAAATACCTGAATATTCAATTTGCAACAAAATTACAGCCCAAAAAATGCTGGAAATTTGTTTTGTTTAAAAATCTGAGAGCAATATTTCAGCTAAGATTAGTTATTTAACCACTACTTTGTTTTTAAAAGAACTGTGATCAAGGTATGAAGTGTTTGGGAAATTGTCACAGTGTAAAATTAACTTAATGAGTTGAGTAGTTTCTCAATAATTTGGTTTTAAAAAAAAAAAAAACATCAAAACCAAAGCGACGTCCAGAACCAGAGAAGTTTGGCATTTTTTTTCTTAAGAAGTGACTCAAATTGATGAATCAATTATCAAAATTTATGAGGATTAATTGTCAGTTGATCGACAAGCGATTAATCGACTAATTGCTGAAGCTATAGTCACCCCCCCAGTGAAACAAGCCATACAGGTGACTTGAAAAGGTTGACGCGACAGACAGTACATTCAACAGCAGAAACTAAAACTAGGGGGGAAAAAAATGATGAAAAAAGTTGAATTTATTAAGGAAAAAAAAAAAAAATGTTTAGAACATTTGGAAAAAAACAAACAAAAAACAAACAAAAACAAACAAAAACTTTGGGGGATTTGAGTTTTCCTGGGAGAGGCGGCCAGTGATATTCCCGCTGCAGCCCCCATCAGCCACTTTATGTTATTTACTTTATGTATCTTTCCCAGTCTTTACTACCAGTTGCACTTAATCTGAGTGAGGCGGGCGTTTCCCTGCGTCGGCCGCTCCCGGGCCCTTGGGAGGAAGCAGACTGTTGGAGGTCACACACCACCACCCAACCCGAACAGTCCCCCGCCCCAGTGGGAGAGAGCCTGTTCATTGTGGGGATGGGTTATATAATAAGTGGCGCAGGTTTTTTCAATTTCTTACTCAACCCAAAAAAGAAAAAAAAGAAAAAACACCACTATAGATGGGTCATGTTTTATTCGGCTTGCATTTGCCAAGAAAAATAAATCTCCGGTCCAGTTTTATAGGCAGGAAATGTGTTTAGCCGATAATGTGACTTTACACAGTTTAATATTCAAGGACACAACAGTTTTGCTCACTTGTTGAACGAAGAAGAAATTCAAGTTCCCAGGATAAATTATGTGAAGTTCCTTATTTATCTGATGTAACTGAATCGAAATGAAAGGAATCAATTCTGGGCTTTCATAACTGAATCAGGAGATCAGTGCTGATACCCAGTCATTGTTAAAACAATACACAAGATTATTAAAAAAACCGCACGCTGTGTACCCAAGCTTTAAACCCTGCACAACATGTGTCTAGTAGATTGTTTTCATTCAGTTGATTTGTTTTTGAAGAGTGAAAGTTTCTGTTTTAGAGTCAGATTCCTGTGTCTGTGTCTCACCTTTGCTCCCGGTGAGAGAGGAGATCTTTCTGGGTCTGGCTCGGATGTCGTAGATGATGGGATACTGGAACCATGGTATCCTGAAGACAACAACACAGAGTTACAGTGTGGAAGCAGCAACTGCTTTCTCGCATTCAAACGGTTCACGCAGTCAGCGAGGAAGCACCTTCCACACGGGAACGGACAAGCAGATTAAAGGAAGTGGATAAAAATGGGGGAAAAGAAAATAAATTACCTACAGACTGAAACAAAACAAAAACAAAACAAAAAAAATCACACCCACAAAATTGAATGTTAATTTTTTTTTCCTTTTTATGTTTTGTTTCAGCTCATTCCTGCAGCTGCACTTGTACAATCATTTTTGCAAACTGCTTGTAGCAGTTAAAAAACAAGTTGCTTTGCAAACCAGAGTATTTTACCTACTAACTGAGCTTTTCATCGGAACCCATGTCCCCCATCTATTTCTACTGCCTATTCTCAAACAAAAGGTAAGAAAACAGGACAACCAGAAAAGACACAGCTGAATTCCTGTTTGTGACATTTCTCTCTCCCTTGTATGATAGTACACAAGCTGCTTTAACAATAAAAACCAGTCATCCTGGTCCGAACCAGACTGTGTGGTATCACGCTCCCCTAGCTCTTATGTTGGGTTAACTATCACTTGTTCCTGTCAGTGTTCCTTTAAACACGTCACAGTGATCCAGTGCTAAATTAACTGCACGTTATTCTTTATAACAAATTACTACAAAGTAGTACTGATGAAACGTGGTGTTGTCGTGGCAACGGTGCCTGGATGGTGGCGTGCCGGGGGCTCCTACCTGAAGTGGAGTCCCTCAGTGAGTACCGTGTCCATCTGCATCCCTCCAATCCTGTTGAAGATGATCGCCCTCTGTCCTCCTTCAACTGTACACAGAGAGTACACACACACACCACACACACACACACACACACGATCCTTTACTTCAGTCAAAGTACTAATGCCAAACTGTGCAGTACAAGTACTACATTACAAGTAAAACTCATGCATTCAAACAAAGTTAAAGTACACAGGTATCATCAGCGTCATGTAGTTAAACGCACAATATGTAATTTTCTGCCACTAGAGGTCTCTCAATCAGAACAATAACAAAAGAGAGTTTGGTGATGTCGTGAAGTGGTGTGGGATCATGGGAGTTGCTGTCTCCACCACCACTGCATTCAGCTTCTCCCGGTCAGGATTCCTTCAGTGTTCATCATTGCAGACGTCTCGTCATCTCAAAACAAACGGACCGGATGATTTTAATCAGCGACGCTGACGTTTGCTGATGACGCGCGTACACACACACACACACACATTCGTGCGAACCACAGCAGTTCAGCGAGGTACCCGTCACGCACGGGTGAGGCAGGCGGTGTGGCCGAAGCACAGCTACTGCTACTCGGTTCATCTTTGCTTCAGGAAGGGCAGTTTGACATTCACTCTCAGGCTTTTCTTGCTGCCGTGGGTTTACTTCTGCTGTGTGAGTCTCGGTCACCATCGTCTTTATTCCTTGAATATTTTCCTGAGCATTATTTTCTTCCTGAAATGGCCTGATTCAAGACTACAATCCCTTTTACATTAGCTAGTTTTTTGATGGTTAAAACCACCTCTGGGTGAGGTGTTTATTTGTGGATAGTGGGGCTAGTGATACGTCCTTGACTAGTAAAATACAAGACGAATAAAGATGGATATGTTTGTCAGCCGAACATCTAAAGTGGTCTCTCCAAAACAAGTACCTTTTTTTTAATGAACTGCTCTACATTGATTTTTATTATTTACACTTTTTTTACATATCTGTGGATTATGCGTTTTCATTATATGTATTAAGTATTTACTAGTAAATGTTCAGTTAAGTCTTCAGCTTGTCTCTCTTCACTTTGTGTTTACTGTGTTACACAGTGATTTAAAAAACAAACAAACAAACAAAAAAAACAACATTATGAGAATCAACTTCTCTATTTAAACTGGAGAAAACTGTATACACCTGCAACACAATCCAAGTGACTTGACTTGCAAGTTAAGGGACAATATCCTGCTTCAAATCAATTTTTTCTTATGAGATCCAAAAAGTGCCCTGCACACCGTAGGATATCTGTACAATATAAGATAAGACCGCGTTTGCTGTCATTCCCGCCAGTTTCGTGGTTGTTATAGAAAGCGATGTCAGACGAGTCAGTCGAGTTTCCGGGATCAGAGTGACAGAGGCATACATTGTCTATGTAGGCATGGAAGAGAAGCACGGCAGGCTACAGCACCTGTGTACGTGGCTTCCTTAATCCCGTAAGCCAGAGCTCCGGCACCGATCAGCAGCTTGACACCGAGTCCGGCACCCCGAGGTCCTGATGACATCCTGCCCGCTATCTGCCGCAGCTGCTGCAAAAAGCCCTGAAACACAAAGACAGATTAAGTTATGAGATGAGCGAACCTGCTCACGAACTCCAGTACCACACTGTGACCCAACACACGCGGTGCTGATTCGGGGGTGTAAGTCGGCGTGATTCTGTTTAAAGCTGAGCCTTAGTGGTTCAAATGTATTAAACGGACGTGACACTGACTGACCTTCATACTAGATGGGTAACCATGCTGCGGGTTGACACCTCCCAACAACTTTACAAGGACTGTAACTAGCCACAAAAACCTTTCTGATGTGTACAGGACCAGCCAAACCCCATTGCAAAATGTATAGTTTTAAAGTTTGCTGGCACAACAGCAAATTAATCGCCTAGTTGGACGTAACTGATTTCATTGTATGGGCTTTAGTCTTAAATTCGGTTTACGAAAACAGAATTTCATAATTTTCTATGTGTTTGCTCTACCAGAACAAACACATGTAGATTGCATGAGTAACTTTGGGAGATGCAGGCGCAGGGGTTCGCGCTGTTGTTTTGGTACAGAACAGAGCTGTGGGCCGAACTGAAGGGCCTGGAGTTGAAGGTCTCGACACGTCTAAGAGGTTTTAGAGCATTATTTTTTAAGGCCTGTACGTGTGCCGCCATGTTAGCAAATATTAAGTTGTAAGATGTTTGTACGACACCTGGCATCTCTGCTTACCAGGCTGAACGAAAACTTGGACTCACCTAAACCTTCCTGCGAGACGGTTAGTGAAACGTTAACTAGGCAGCATTAATTATCTTCAACGAACCCTCCACCTTTAGCATCAGGCTTCACTGACTCTAAGTCAACTGACGTTACCGAGTCCGATGCTCGCTAGCTTACATCAGATTCAGCCCGACTCACGTGGATCGGTTGCTGTTTCAAAAATGCTCGATGTCACGAGCCGGGGTTCAAAGAGCGGGAAACAAGAGAACGATTCACCTGCGCCGAAGGCAGAGACGCGACTCCGTTAGTTTAAAACGGACTTTAAGGACTTAAAAAGCACTTACACCCGGGTCTTTATTCGCCATGTTCGTCCGCTCCGCCTGTTAGAAAACCCAGTGAAGAGGAGGGCCAAGGTCACGGGTGATGACGCACTTCCGTGTGCGCGCAGGGTAACGTGGGAAACGTAGGATTCACCGACGTCGCGTTGTTTTGACGTGGGAAGTGGCTCGGGTTCATTGTTTTCTGTTTGTATTTAAAAAAGAAAATGCATCGGTAGTTTTTTCTTCAATTTAAAAAAGAGGTGAAAACTTTTAAATGCAAAGTGGGATAAACTTTCCTGATGCTTTTTCCCCACATGGACCCTTTCTCCTAATTCCTTCCTTCTGTCCTTCTTTCCTCTCTCCTACCCAGTTCTCTCCTTCCCTACCTCCTCCACCTATTCTACCTACCTCCTCGCTGTTTTTTCCTCACAGCCTCATTTCCTTCCCTTTTCCCAATTTCCTCTCCTCCCCCCCTTGTTTCCTCCCCTTTTCCTTCCCTTACCTCCATAGTCCTTCCTTGCCATCTCTTTTCCTTCCCTACCTCGTCTCTTGCTTTTACTCACACCCTCCTTTCCCTCTCCCTTTTTCTCCTACTCACCTCCTAATTTCCTCCTCTAATTCTTCCTTTCCCTCCACTCGCCTCCTTTTTTTCCCTCCCTTACAGGGATGCAGTGATGCCCGTCCTGTGCAGCAGGGGGCAGCACAGCTTTGGACCCGGTTTGGCTCCTTTAACCACATCAGCACCTGCCGTATTAGAAAAAACAGCTGTTTTGTCAGTGGAGTTTGGTGCAGCGGCTTTCGGCGACGCTGCTCGTGATGTTACCGCAGGAACAGCGGACCTGCAGCTTGCTTCTCTTTTTCCAACGGCAGGCTCGGACCAGGAGAGGTCAACCCTAAGGGTGTTGGAGACCAACTTTCTGCCGTGGACTCTTTTCACGGGTGTGTCAGTTAACACGTCGGTAAAAACAACCACTGTCATTAAAGAAGGATTTTCCCTCTGACAGTCTCCAGCTTTACTCTCTTCTCTCCGTGTTCAGTGTGATAGAGTGATAAAAACAAAAAAACAAAAGAACAACAACATACTAGCAAAGTATTTTTCATTGTCTCTTTCCCCGTAATGTAAATCGACACGAGAGTAAATAAAAATGGAAATGTATGAATAAAATCCATCTAAAAATAAAGATTGTTCAATCATTACATAAGAATGTGTTTAATATCATAAAATCACTATCACATTGAGCAATACATCTTAGCCACAACACAATCTCTCAACTGCAATTTACACTTATTTACTACAATTTAATACCTCGTCAGTGTATTTGTGATTATATTTCTGTGTTCACGTTCATAGTTAGTGCTCACGTATCGTGTTTAAAGTATCTGTAGCTTCATGTCATGATGCTAGAGATGCTCACAATGTGAATGGAACTATGGCTTTTTCCTTCTCTTATCTACACTCTGCATCTGTTTTAGTGCTTCCTTTTAATAGCAAACCTTTAAGGCGAGATTATGACATGCTAAGACAAAATGATGACTTTTTAAATCAGGATTATGAGATAGTAAATGAAAAAAAAACAAAAACCCCCAAAACCCCCCGAATAAATATAAAGTATGACTTAGAGTATTAGAGTATAAGATATTAAGTCAAATATGTGACCTTTAAAACCAAGATAAGGAGAAAATAGAAAAGTCAAATTGGTGTCTCTTCAAGTCTGGAATGGAAAAATCATGATTATGAGATATTTAGACAATATTTAGACTCTTTCAAGGCCGACTAACTCAAACCTGGAACATAGTACGTCAGAAATATGAATTATTTATTCATTCCAAATTGTGACTTTTAATTCCAAATTACGAGACGCTCATGGATTAATGAAAGGGCCTACGGGGCACAGGTTGGGGCCAAAGGGGTCAGGGGGGCCCCTGGGCCAGAGCCCCTGTTTGAAGTGTTGACTGTCAACATTTGTTGTAGAAAGGTCAGTCAACCAACCACAAAGAGACAAAAAACAACTACAAAAACACACGGACCAACTACACAGAGATGCTATAAACTACGAAAGGATGCAAAACCTCAAAGAGACACAAAAAAACAAAACTGCAAAGAGACAGCAAACGCCCACAGAGACACAAGACTACAAACAACATGGCTGCTTTCAGTCTGGGGGTCTGGGTCCTGTGTAAGGGGGGCAACGTACCGTTTTAAAGTCAGGATTATGAGGATGATTACTGACTGAAAGTGGAGACTTGTGAACTCCTTTATACTTTTGAAGGTTATTAAACACTGAGGCACATTTGTGATCTTTTTAATCCGGATTACACCGGACTGAATCATATCTTTGACTTGTTGGCTCAGGGGAACCTAAATTCAAAGGATGGCTTTGAACCTGACGTCGTCTGAATGTTAAAGTCAGGACCACGAAACCCCGAGTTTTATCACATATTATCTCCTGCATCATATTTCCAGAGACTCGCACCCATGAGGCGGCAGGTCGAGGTCAGAGACACGGTTTAGGATTATCGTCCTGACAGAGGGCGGTTTAGGTCCCGATTCCGACCCGCTACGCCAACATTTTCTTCTTCTGCGAAGTTCCAGCTTTGACTTCTGCTCCCGGCAGCGACGGCCCCCCCCGGCCCGGCCCGGCCCGGCTCCCGTCCCGCAGGTCGCCTCCGTCGGCCGACCGCGAGGCTGCAGTCGCGGCCGCTGCCTTCACGGCTCATTGATTGGCTCAGTCTTCAGTTCCTCCTGAGGAAATCACTCCTTTTATAGTTAACGGAGCGCCGAGCGGCTGTTTTCCGGGTTCAAACTCACTCAGCATGTAGAGGAGGCGGACCGCCGGGAGACACCTGGACCACCGAGGACGCACCGGAGCCCCGACACACGGTATTGATCCGCAGATATCGATCAGCTACCAGCGAAGGTGAGGAGCGCGGGAGGGGCGGGAGGCAAGGCTGGGGTCGGTGGATCAGTGTGTGTCTGGAGGGGGGGGGGATCGGCTCCCTGGGTGGGTCCTGGTCTTAGATCAGACATGTCAGGTCCTGCAGACGGTTGCTCCTGCACACTCACCAGGAAAAAAACTGCAATCTGACTCCAGGGTCCGAGGTTCAACTGTACGTTTCACTCCGGGATCAGACTGAAGTCCGCTCGGGGGGCGACGGTTTTTTAAGTTCTGGTCTCAGATCCGGACCACTGAAACAGCAGCAACGCCGCGGACGTTTACTGAAGGTATGTGGCGACGCCGACGATACAACGGCACCGAATGCGTTTGTGCCGCACGTAGGGAGTCGGGGTCCGGCTCCGGGGCACTGGCGCTTCAGCTGTCCCCCTTTTCCCAGAACCTCTGTACTAAAACTCTGCAAAAGCTGCAGTGGAGAGTTTTCAGCGGCGACGCGAGAAGCTCGTCAGGTATGAGACCTAGCGGAGGAAGCGCATGGAGCCCGCACACTGTTTAGTAGAGTATCAGAACCACGGGACGATACCGAAACCACCTCATTACAACGAAAGCAGAGGCGAGAAGCACGGACCTAAGATGAAGTGGGACAAGTGAAAGAACCGGTAGCTTCAGAGCAGCGAGGTACGTGGGACGTGTGGCCTTGACGTAGCAGCTCAGCTTGGCTCCTGCACGGTCCGGCCGGACGCTTCGGTCGCTCTCAGGGCTTCACGTCCCGTTTCACCGCGAGACCCGAAGGAATCTGCGAGGGCGAGCGGCCAGAAAACGTCCGGTAGTCCCCCAGAAAAGTGCCCGGGGAGGCCCCGCACTGCGCCGGAGCAACCGCTTCCACCGCAGCTCCAACGCTAAACACTGCTCCCGGTCCCAGGCTCGAAATTCTCTGCTTGGCAAACCTTACTCAAGTCAAAGTACATGTCTGTCGCTTCACTAAAGCAAAAGAACTCGTCCTGCTAAAGTGACTCGACCTTAGGGCTTCAAGTCTTACACCTGGAGCCAGTTGTCACTGACACGTTAACAGGTGAGCTGCCTTTTAGTGTTTTAGCTCCGCTCCTGTCTGAACTGTTTCATAAACTGTCAGGCAGTTTGGTTGGTAACAACACACCACGTCTTAGTAACTGCTCACATTCAGTCTGTAAAGTCTAAATGTGCAAAGAAACTAGTAGCAACCTCCCAACATCTGCCTCCGACATGTGGCGGAGCAGAGGAGACTGGAAATACTGAACCAGTGAACCAGTACCTCCAGTCTGTGCTCGCTAAGGCCTCCACCACTGGACCCTGCAAAGCCCGAAGACGTGTACAGCGTGTTTCCAGCTGACGGGCGGATAACTGACCGGATGCTGGAATGAAGAAGATACATACATACATACATATATATATAGCGCGATGTCGTCCTGTGACAGAATAATCTCAGCTCGAGGCCCACCGGTTGTCTTTCCTGGAGCCCTCGGCCGTATCTCACGGTCTCCGTAAGTCCACAGACCCGGTCCAGGTGTCGCCATCTGAGCAACATGGCGGAAAATGTCTCAAGTCAAGTATCTGAAGCTCCAAACTGTCCCTAAAGTAACAAAATACGTCATGAGGTTTTGTATTTCTGCCTTTTGCGTGTGCTTCATCACAAGTCCCTTAAAATGAGCTCTTCTCGTCCATGTGGGTAAAGAGCTGCGATGACTAGTCGATTAAACATGTTAGTAAAACGATAATTTCACCGTCGCGAGTTGTTGCCGTTGCTCAGTAAAGACGTCACTGGCTGGTTGTTCGATAATCAAAACGACCCAGTTGCTTATTGGTGTCATGCCACTGGGTCGACTTTTCCCGGCTGAGGCTCCTGCATCCTTATGGACAACCCCCACAATAGTGACAGGAAATGTAGCTACGAAACCAAAACTAGAGCTCCGACAATCAGTCGATTAATTGGTCGGAAGAAAATGAATCCGCCATGATTTTGACAAGCGACTCATTGTTTCGGTCGTGGTTTGTAGCAAACAAATGCCAAACTTCTCCAACGTTTGTCACATATGAGAGCAAATCCAGTGTTTCTGAGTTTTGAGCCGACGCGCAGAAAACAAAACAAGCCACTCACAATTTCACTGCTCTCCGACATTTCACAGGCTGAATGAAATAATCTGCAGATTTTAATCAGCAATGAAAATATCCCTGGTTGCAGCTTTACTTTGAGCTGTCTGAATGGAGCGGTTCGCCATAGAGACGCCGTCTCGGAGCTTCGCTTTCCAAACCAGGTGTTCCTGAAAACAGCACCCCGGCCCTTTAAAGTGAGCCAGCTATTAATGGAGGAGGAGGACACGTGTTTTTAGACTTTCTTAAAGAGTCTTTGAAACTTTTGACCTGCTCTCATGAATGAAGGAAAACCCGAGTGAGACTTTTTCTCAGTCCCAGATTTGTTTTCAAGAAAGTAACGGAGCGTCTTTAGTCGACGGCGAAACCCTCTCGGGCCCGTCGGTTCGATGAATGGATAGATCACCAGGAAATGTGAACCTGAATGGACCTGGACTCAACCTGTAGACCTGCACACAGACCACATCAACACTGAGCAGACTGCTCGAGGCTGTGCATTGTCCCGCGGCGGTCGTCGCTGAGAAACGAAAGACGTTCAGGGGATGAAATCATGCGTCCTGGTTAACAGCGTTTTGCCGTGTTGTTGGATTGTGGTGTTTTACTTGAGTCTGAGCGTTTCCTCCTTCCGACACTGAAACACTGAGTGGAAATGCTTTTCTGTAGCTCTTGGATGGAACTCGGGCTGTCGAGTCGTGTTCTCTTGTCAGAGGGGTTTTTTTTTCACGAGTCTGTGTCAACGAGGAGACAGACACCTTTCTGTTGGGCGTCGCGTTGTTATTCTCGGAGTGCGAGGGCCGTACCTGACTTCAGCTCTGTTTGCTTTACTTCCTCTGTTTTAAATTTAGCCCGAACTTTCAGAGACTTCATCACTTCCTCTTTTCACTGCGCTTAACAAGAAGACGCTGCTGCCGGTTCAGTTTGCAGCTCACAAACTCAACAGAGCTGTGCCAGTCTGTAGAGCGACACACTTTCATCCGTGTGTTATTTCATTTCAATTGCAGGCAGAGGTGAATCTCCCCGAGTGTAACTTCAGTACGATGAGTGCTGGGTGTGTACGAAAGCACAGGAGCCTGAAAATGTGAATTTCTGAAATAGTTTTGTTTTTTTTGGGAGCTCCACTTCAGTCAGTCCTCTGAAGTGCTTGTCTCTCCATTGTTGTTTTTCTTCTCTTATCCTAACCTCGCATCCATTTGCAACTCTCTTCTTGACAGTTTTTGTCAAACTGCAAAAAATCTCAAGTTTCATCATCAACAGAAGGTGTCAGTTTCATGTTGACGCACGCTGCCTTGAAAGTTGTGCAGTTGCATTTTTAGCCAGAGCTCACGCTGCTGTTGGTGGTTAAAGTGTATTAGGTAATAACATCGGCACATTGGAGGTGAGAGCCGCTGCTTTTCGGACCTGAATTATCTCCATTTGACATGAGGCAGGATTAAAACTGTTAAAGCCACGAGTCCTTAAACTCCAACCTGCGAAAGCGCGGCTTCTTCGCGGTTAACTGCACCGTTGTTAAGGGTGAACCCACGTCTACGAACTTCAACTGGAAATGACTCCAATGTCATGAAAAATCTCACTATAAATACAGAATTTGGATAAGAACATGAAAGTTTTTGAGAAGCAATACGATGTGTTGATGTCACAATTCCATTTTCAAAGTAATGAGTCGTGCATAAAGACTTTAAGACCTTTGGACTACTGAAAGACAGATGGAGCCAGAAAACACTGCATTTAACTGTGTTTTATGAAATGTATGAAATGTGGCACCACAGGCACGGACCTTCCTATAAATGGACTGAAGCAATAAACTAACTCAGAAAGCTACAAAATGTAATTCCCACTGATTAGTGTACACGTTTGCTAATGAGTAATTCGTGGTATCAAATCTGCTTAATTGTGCACACGACGTCACTCGCAGTCTAAAACCAATTGTACGACAATGGACGTGTGGCAACAGCGGGAACACGGCGGGGTGCACTATGAAACACACCGGCAGCACCGGTGACGCCAGTAGCCGCACCGAAACACAGCCTCCTACCTTCCGCACTGATCGTCAGTGAGACAAATGGTGTTTCAATATATCTGGAACGCATCTATCAGAGTGAACCTCGAGCGTCACACCTTTAACCGTCGGGTTAAAAGTGAAAAGTGTGAGCCACGCCTGCACATCTGGAGGCGTCCATATTAAAACACAGACATTAAAACGGAATATCGTGATGTTAATCACAAAATTCAACTCTCCTCATTCAAAGCTTTCATTTTAAAAACAAAAAAACGATTTTGTCAATTACATAGACACACTGAGCACTTTAGTAGGAACACTGTACTCATGATGGGCAGTCCCTCCCTTTGGTCTCGAAACAGCCTCAGGTCTTTGTGGCCTGGAGTCCACCAGATGTTTGCACCTTCCATCTGAGATTCAGGTCCATGTTGACATGGTTGCATCACATCATTTCTGCTGATTTGTCAGCTGCACATTCAAGCTGCCGGTCTCCTGTTGTACCACATCCCAGAGGTGCTCTACTGGATCCAGGTCTGGTGACTGGGGGGCCACCTAAGTCCACTGAGATCACTGTCATGTTAATGGAACCAGTTTGAGACGACTTTGGCTTTGTGACCTGGAGCATTATCCTGCTGGAAGTAGCCGTTAGAAGATGGTGAACTGTGGCCATAGAGGGAATCACACGGTCAGCAACGTTCCTCAGACGGGCTGAGGTATTCAGACCATGATTGGTTGGCGTTAAGGAGCCAAAGTGAGTCAAGAAAACATTCCCCACAACATTACACCACCACCATCAGCCTGGACTGTTTACTCGAGGCAGGTTCTGACCCCACCATCTGCTGCCTCAGCAGGAATCCAGATTCATCAGACCAGGCCACGTATTTCCAGTCTACAACTGTCCAGTTTTGGTGAGACTGTGTCCACTGCAGGCTCAGGTTTCTGTTCTTGGCTGACAGGACTGGAACCTGACGTGGTCTTCTGCTGTTGTAGCCCATCCGCCTCCAGGTTGTTACCGTAGCTTCTGTCATCTCCAACCAGTCTGGCCAGTCTCCTCTGACCTCTCCCATCCACAAGGTGTTTCCGTCTGCCTTCTGTGTTTTCCCGCTGCTCACTGGGTGTTTGTTGTTTCTGGCGCCATCCTGATTAAAAACTCTAGAGACTGCTGTGTGTGTGAAAATCCCAGGAGATCAGCAGGTTCACAGATACTCAAACCGGCCCGTCTGGCACTTATAGTCCCGCCACGGTCAAAGTCACTGAGATCCCTGAATCCCTGAATCCCTGAGACCTGTATCTGCACGATTTCATGCATCGTACTGCTGGTCTCCTGTCCCGTCGGCACCGGAACCTTTTATCTCCTAGATTTTTCTGCAGAAACAGTCACTAAACCATAGTTACCCTGCATCCTTCAGTGGTGGACAGCCTTGTGAGGTTTCTGACCTCAGCTTCAGACGTCAGTCTACAGCATGAATACGCATGGGTTCATTGTTCCCGTGTGGCTTTTAATCAGGTCAATAATCGCGGTTGTTGAAAAAGCTCGTTTTTCTAAAAGGTCCTCGATTCCGCTGTCTGAAACTAAAACTGTTCAAACTGTGTGTTGACAGCATGGGGAACCTGATCAAAGTGTTAACCAGAGACATCGACAACAATGGTGGAAACTTCTTCCTGGACTTTGAGAGTAAGACACACACACACACACAGACACACACACCGACACAATCTGCAAGATGTTAATTTAAGACTGATGTGAATCTTTGTCAAATCACTCCTTTCTCTCAATAGTCCTTTGCTTCGCAGTGTCTCTCCATAAATTCACACCCGCAGCGGTAGAGGACATGTCACATGCTAAGTATAGGTAAATAAACAGGTAAGTTGTGGGACGCCACTGTCCTCAATGAGCAGCCGTAGATACTGATAGACGTCTTGGCTATTCACTGTTGAGTTCCCGTAGAGTCCCAGAATAATCAGCATGTGCTGCCAAAGAGATGGAATGTACTTGTTTACCCGACTGATGAGTCAAATCAAACATATTTAGCGTCCATCTAAAAGGAAGTGAGAGTTCCTTTTCTTCTTGCACATTCGGGGATTTTAAAA
This sequence comes from Xiphias gladius, assembly GCF_016859285.1. Classification (NCBI taxonomy): domain Eukaryota; kingdom Metazoa; phylum Chordata; class Actinopteri; order Istiophoriformes; family Xiphiidae; genus Xiphias; species Xiphias gladius. Next base: position 184,673 of record NC_053414.1, on the reverse strand, counting down.
CCACCATCGACAGGCAGCGTGGCCGCATTTCTCCCTGCGCAACCAGAATATGGCAAAATATGGTTCTGGAAGTGACGAGACAGAGCTCGAGCTCAATCACCCTCCAGCATCCGGCCACCGGGATCTGGGGCAGTGTTTAACAGAGCTGGAGTCAAGAGAAGGCCGCTGCGTTTGACCTCTGTCCCCGTGTGTCTCCCCTCAGACGCCCAGCCCTCACAGTCGGAGACGGCGGTGTGGGAGAGGGTGAACCAGGTGCTGACGGAGGCCCGGGTCATCCTGGACGACCTGCAGGCGTACAGGGGAGCAGGAGAGGAGATACGACAGGTAACGCAGAGCGGACCGACCGCCGCCGTATTCTGCACTGACACGTTTTTGAGGTACCTCAATGTGTTTCTCTACAAAGCTGTTGAAAACACAATTTGAAATCATAATCCTGCCTGATCAAAGAATAATAGAACATTTGTATCGATTCAACGGGAAAGAACAGAGAGTTAACCTGCAAGCACTTTGATGAACAGTTGAAATCATTTCTCAAGCAAAAACGCCCAAGTTTTGATGGATCAAGCGTCTCTAACGTAACCATCTGCAGCTTCTCCCACATCACAGTAAACAGAGTACTTTTACTGCACTTAAGTACAACTTTGAAGTACTTTTACTTTACTTAAGCGTTTGAATTTTTCGCTCCTCTAGACTTCTACCTCTCTACATTCCAGAGACAAATATTGTACTTTTTATTATGAGGTAAGCTACAGCGCAGCTCCTGCAGAAGTTGAAAGGTGGAGCTCCAACATTAGGGATGCTCGCACATTAAAGCATCAATAATCATAATCCAATATTATACTATAGATTATCCTGATGGGCCATTTTGCATTATGAGCACTTTTACTTTTGATGCTTTAACTGTATTTTGACCCTGATACTTTTGTACTTTCATTGAAGTGAAATGTTGAAGGCAGGACTTTTACTGTAACAGAGTGTTTCTACTCTGGGGCATTTCACTGGTATTTATTACAGTAAAATATCGGAGTACTTCTTCCACCGCTGCCATCTGACCATCGGTCATACAAACAAAGGAGTGTGAAGACGTCGCTTTGCGTTCTGGGTAATTAAAATGTTCCTCTTTCACTCTTTTCTGATCAACTAATCGATCGATCGAGAAAGATAACTGGCAGAGTAATCGGAAGTGAAAATAATGATAAAGTCGCAGCCTAGGTCATTTTTGAGTACTGGACAGTTTTGGTCGGAACCAAAACTTTACTGAGGCTCAATATTCAGCCCTAGAGACACATTAAAGCCGTAGAAATTTCAGGGAACGAATGAGCTAATTCTCATTTACTCGAGGGCGAAAAATGAATAAATTAAATTTATGCAGTCATTTTGAGAGAATGATTTATCTGAAAGAAAGAAAGATTCAGATGTTCTGGAGGCCGTCACGGTTCCCAGCCTGACGACGACGGCAGCCGGTCCAGTTCAGCTCCACTGGTATCCAGTCAATATTGTAATTCCAGCATCGGAGAATGAGCTACAAGGAAAGAGGAGAACCAGACTTCCGGTGTGAAGGTAATGCAGCTGTGGCGCCAGGGCTGTCGGGGAGGAGCACCGAAACTGTCCACAAGAGGGCGACCACAGCCAGGCCGCTTGTGGTTGTCACGGTAACAGCATCTGAGTTTTATGTGTGTGCACAAACCAGTGTCAAACAGAGCGGATAAAAATAAGAAGTGATGTGCCCCCAAAAGGGCCCAAAGGGTATTCATAAGGAAACTGATATCTAAAGGTCATTCGTTGGAAAAAAAGAGTTTAGGTTGGAGGTGGAACATTAAAGTGTCAGGACTCTGAGGAAGACGTAAATTTAACTAAGACCTCCAAAGGTTAGGAGCGCCGGATCTCACTGAAAGCGGACCTCCGCCGGTGACATGTCTGGGAGGATGAAGAGGAAGTCGTCCGGTTGAGTGGGAACGAATCTGCGAATTTGTTGGAAAAAATGACCTGGAGGGTTTCCCCCTCCATCCTCTCCCCATCTTATCTTGTTGAAAAGAAAAGAAAAGGCATGTTTTTAGCCGTATAAAGGTTTAAACCAATCATCTTTGTCTTTTTTTGATGTGATTTTAATAAGAAGAGCTTTTGATAATATCAATTATTCAGAATGATATTCTCCTACCATTTAGTTTGAAGTTATTTCAGCTGGATTCTATTCCGGCTTTTATTTGTGAAAAGACCGGAGTCTGGACTTTGCGTATTTTCTGATCAAATGATGAGCCACAGCGTTTCTTCTTTGAGAAGGTGACGGCAGAACAGCTAACACCTCTCTGCCCTGTTTTACGTGTGTGTGTCCAGGCCATCCAGAGTCCCGGCGTGGAGGGCGTTCAGGAGAAGGCCTGGTCAGCTGTGGTTCCCCTGGTGGCTAAACTCAAAACCTTCTACGAGTTCTCCCAGAAGCTCGGTAGGAACCTGAACACGACGTGTCGGAGTGTCGCTGCTGATATTAGTCTCCCCGGCCTGACGGTGGACTAGTTTAATGTTCTGGTCCAAAGCGAGATATCCCAACAGCTACTGGATATACATGGTCCCCAGATAGTACATTTAAATTATTTTGCTCTAGTGCTACCACCGGGACAAATTTCCCACTAGTACTCAAAAGAAACGACGTCCCGGTCTCCTCCTGCCTTTTTAGCCTCTATCTGTTTCCATTCAGTCCAACTGTCCCGTTAAGAGCTGCTGAACCGGCTGTGATCAGCCCCTGTTCTCAGCGTAGCCGTGGACGTACAGACAGCGAAGGAAACTTAGAAACCTGAAGTTTCCCAGGCAGGTGCCTCTTTTTCCTCTGATGTCTGCGGGGATTTCGGGACATTTATCCCCAGTGGACATCAGGGCTGATGACCCCCTCTGGGGGTGTACGTCAGTCTGAATCTAAACGTTAATGTATGGTGTGTGTGTGAGTCACGGCCAGATCAGCAGTCGAACTACAGTAGCTAACTTCCTGCATGCACCTCACGCTGTATCTGAAAAGCTCTGCTCTAGCGCCACCCTCAGGACAATTCTTATATTCTAGCTCCGCTACAGGTAAGAGTTTAAGAATAGGTAGGTCCTTGACACGGGGACACTAGCAGGTTTTTATTACAGACCTGATGAAGCAGTGGATTCGTTAAAGTTTTTCCTCTATGCAGCCAAATCAAAGAAACTGGGGACAAAAAAAGCTGCGAGTAGACGTTGGATTATTCGTTGAGAAAAACCCTACAGTACCTGCCTCTCTTGTCCCCCCGTCAGAGTCCAGTCTGCAGTGTCTCCTGGACGTCCTCACCAGCTCTGGTTCGACTCCCACTCAGCATCTGGAGCAGAAACAGGCTCTGGCTCGTCAGTTCGCCCACATCCTGCACTTCACGCTGCGTTTCGACGAGCTCAAGGTCGGCGCCCGTACCTCCTCCTCCTGCTCCTCCTCCTCCTCCACTCGCCCCCTTCTGAACCTCCTCCTCCTCATGTTGTCCCTCTGTCCTGTTGTCTCCGTTCCAGATGACCAACCCCGCCATCCAGAACGACTTCAGCTACTACCGCCGAACAATCAGCCGCATGCGAATCAACAACCTGTCTGTAAGACGCACACAGAGAACAGCAAATAAAATCTCAAGGTTCAAGGTTCATTGTCATCATACGATACGGGGCCGGAGATCAGGTGCATTTGTACCGCTCCCCATGTACCACATGCAGAAAATGTAGAGACAGGTCAAAAATAATAAGTAAGGATAAAAACTCAAATAGAAGAAGAAGAGAGAGGCCGACGGTCGTGCCAATGGAGTGGTCAACAGGCAGCGTGCGAACTTCGCAGATGTAGCGCAGCGTCTAGAACCCGAGTAGCGGGTAGAGCTGAGGCAGGTATGTGTGGCGGTGTGAGGTGGAGGAGGTGGAGCCGAGGAGCCTCACAGCCTGAGAAAAGACGTTTGGGAGTTTTCTTTTACGGCTGCAGTCATTCCCATGTCCCCAACGTTATTGAAATACAGCTTTATTTTAACTTTGATAAAATAAAACTTTATTTTAACTTTAATAAAATAAAACTTTATTTTAACTTTATTAAAATAAAACTTTATTTTAACTTTAATAAAATAAAACTTTATTTTAACTTTAATAAAATAAAACTTTATTTTAACTTTAATAAAATAAAACTTTATTTTAACTTTAATAAAGTAAAACTTTATTTTAACTTTAATAAAATAAAACTTTATTTTAACTTTAATAAAATAAAACTTTATTTTAACTTTATTAAAATAAAACTTTATTTTAACTTTAATAAAATAAAACTTTATTTTAACTTTAATAAAATAAAACTTTATTTTAACTTTAATAAAATAAAACTTTATTTTAACTTTAATAAAATAAAACTTTATTTTAGTTAAAACTTTATTTTAACTTTATTAAAATAAACTTTATTTTAACTTTAATAAAGTAAAACTTTATTTTAACTTTATTAAAATGCAACTTTATTTTAACTTTATTAAAATGCAACTTTATTTCAACTTTATTAAAATACAACTTTATATTAACTTTATTAAAATGAACTTCTGTGCATTTGAACAAAACCTGGACAAACACTATGAGTTTCTAAAGGTGGAACCGCCAGAGAGTCCCGCGGGGTCAAAGGTTAAATCCAGTCAAAGTTGAGTGAACGTTGAGTCCTATCCTGAAAGAGAGGATGAAAAATAGCCACGTTTATTTTTGTCACATGTTCAGTATTTAAATCCTTAACTCCCGATTGGGTTTCCATGGAAACTTGTTACTATTTCAGGCCGACGCAGGGAATGAGGTCAACAACGAGCTGGCCAATCGGATGTCTCTGTTCTACGCCAGCGCCACGCCGATGCTGAAGACGTTAAGTGACGCCACGTCGAAGTTCGTCTCAGATGTGAGTCGGTCCATAGATTCATAGATTCATCTTCTTGATTGATTAATTGAACAGCTGACTCAGTCCTTCATTCCTCCTTTTATTTTGTAAATAATGCTGCGATTGAACTTTGAATTTACCGAAAAGCTTTTGGTTTGTTGGTTGCTGAAAAAAACTGCAAGAAACAAAGAAGAGGAGACACAAAACGGAAAAACACAAATTGTGAACTGTTCGGGATCAGTTGGTTCATAGTTGATATTCATTTAGGGGGAAGAAAAAGAAGAATATTCATATTGTAGGTGCAAGGAACATTTCGGCCTGTAGGAGTCACTAGCAGGACCCTGGACTGTTCAGACTGGTTTAGTGTTTTTCCATAAACCAGCGGCAGAGGTCGCAACGGAGCCTCACGGTCCCAGCGGCATCTTTTCCTCGCCGCAGCTCTGCAGCCGCCACTTTTGTGACAACACATCGATACGTTTCGCCTAAATGTTACTGACGTGAAACTAGAGTCAGGAGACTCAAGTATCCTCTAGATGATTCACAAACCAAATCCCTGAGACTAGAAAGAACCAGCAAAGTTGACACGGGAAGTATTGGAAGTATATAGTCAGAACTGCCATTAATGGGATTCAGTTTTATATTCTTTATTATTATTATTTTCTCTTTCATTAGGACATTTCTCTTTATATCTCTGTCGCTATAGTCGAGTTATATTTGCATTTTTTTCCTATTCAAATTCTCCCATTTTTATTTTCTTATATGCATTTCTTTACCGTATAAAGTAAAAAGTTTGCATGTTATGCCACTTGATACTTCTGCTCGACCACATCTTCGAAGGAAGGATTGGGGTTTATCTCCACTGCCACTTTATCTGACGGCCTTAGTGGCCGGTTTCGTTGATCAGTATATGAGAAGAAAGAACCCCACGATGCTGCGTCGCAGATTAAACTGCCCGGTGTTATATAGAGTAGATAGAATCAGCTTCTCCTCCAGCAGCATTCACATGCGACTCAGACATTAATAATAATGAAATAATAAGATATATGATAAACCAACGTTACCTCCTGACACTCGTTAAAAGTCTCTGACTCAGTAATGAAATATGTTGTGAGTTACATGAATATCTTTTTGCGTAGTGAGTACTTTCACTTTGGATACTTTTAGCTGATACATTTAGCTGAAAATACTCTGGTACTTTTTTTACTTTGAATCCAGGACTTTAGTATTTTTACCAGACAGAAAATTGTACATCACGTGACCTGTGCTGTGCCAAGTGTTTCCTCGATGGGGTGTTCGATTGAAACTTTATTGTCCCGCTGTTGTTTGTGCAGAATCAGGACGTCCCGATCGAAAACACGACAGACTGCCTGAGTACGATGGCCAGCGTGTGTAAAGTGATGCTGGAAACACCGTGAGTCCTGACGCGTTCTTGAACGCATCTCCATCCCCATCACAGCCAGTCTGGGTCCAGCATCAGCCCACACCCTGACTGTGTGTGCGTGTGTGTGTGTGTGTGCAGGGAGTATCGCAGTCGCTTCACCAGTGACGAGACGGTGTTGTTCTGCCTCCGCGTGATGGTGGGCGTCATCATCCTGTACGACCACGTTCACCCGGCCGGAGCCTTCGTTAAGACCTCCAATATAGACGTGTGTTGACGAGACACATTCACACACACACACACACACACACCCGACACGCACCGCACGCTCTACTCTGACCGGCTGCTTCCTCTGCGAACGCACAGTTTTCCGCCTTAGCTAGAACAGTTTCGGTCATTTCACACGACGAAAGTCTGCAATCTGTAATCTTTCCCCACACTTCAGCTTCGACCGCTGCTCATTTGGCCTTGAACACTGAATGTCATACGACACAGGGCTCTAGGTTTTAAAGCGGCTCGCAGAGGGAAACTGTCACAAGTTACTTCTATATAATTATCATCATCTTCGTAGGAGAAGCTTGGGCACGGCTGAACTATTTCTGCCTCAGTTCTAGTTACGTCGTATCTTAAACGTAGGGAACCCCAAAGCCCAGATTCTGGCTGTTGGTCCCACAGAGGTAATGGGACTGCTCTGTCGTGTTTTTTGGTCCTTTTCAGATGAAGGGCTGCATCAGAGTGCTGAAGGAGCAGCCGCCCAGCAGCGTGGAGGGATTACTCAACGCTCTCAGGTCTGTGAACCTCCTCTCACTCCACAAACACGTCACAGACGCTAATGAAGAGATGCGAATAAATCTGCCAGCGGAATAACAACTATTTATTTCTGTGGTTCATTGATTGAGACCAGACACACAGAGTCTGAGGGGAGAGTGGCTAAATAAGGGTTGCTTTTGGCGCGCTCCTTCTTTTGACGAGACTCCATCGCTAACCTCATTCTTTTCTGACCTGATATTATAATTATCATTAAACCGCCGCCTCCCCCTCCTGCAGGTATACGACCAAACATCTGAACGATGAGACTACCTCCAAGCAAATCAAAAACATGTTGCAGCCAAACTAACTCGACGCTGGTTTTGTAGTGTTGTGGTCCAAATTTCAAAAGAACTACTGAACAAACCTTTAGCTAATATTTCTTTTGTTTACCTTCAGTGGCTGTTTTTTTTTTTAACTCTCATGTGAAAAAAACAAAAACCCTGTTTTTATTGTTGTAAAAAAGAAAAAAAAGGAGAAAAAAAAAGGGAAAAAGAGAGAATTCTTTAGCTGGTTGATCCAAGAATAGATGGTGCAACAATCAGCTGCTGTCCTCGAGCTGCATCACATCACATCAGACGTACAACTACTACCATCTGTTCCATGGGAAACAATGTCCATCACCACCAGTAATAGAGCTGACTTTTGCTTTGTTGTCCCCGGTTTCTTTTGCTCGCCGTTACAAATTTCCAGAATGTGTCACATACAGAAAACAGCACGGTGAATTGACTCCAATCGGTGGTTCAGCTTTAGCCGTTCATCAAGCCCCCAAGCCCAGTGTGGTTCCGGACCGCTGAACCTCGGCCCGTAGCTGCCGTTTTTTCAGTGATTCATGTAGGGTTTCGTGGTCGGGATCCCCGACGGCTGTTCCCGGCACTTGGAGAAACAGTCGGTCAACCGATCAAAGCCTCGTAGGTGGATTTCGGAAGGAGGACGTCACGTGCCAGAGCAAGAAAAATAGCTACGTCCATGAAAAATAAGAGCAGGGACAGAAGCGGCGTAGACAGACGCACTGGCGGTAGGGTATCCCTGGACAAACATGCGGGGCCAAGGGAACAGGAGGGCAGCATCGCCATCCTCGGCTTCTGCTGCTACTGCGTCAAACTGAGCATCGCGGACAACTGCAGCTGGGTCTGCTTGATTTGAAAGAACCTCTTAAGAGGAGCGGTTCTTTTGTCAGCTCCTCTGTACCTCTGACGTGACGTGAATGCAGCTTTAGTAGTGTTCAAGCAGCACAGACCTGTTAGATGCCGTTTGGTGGAGTGTGTTGTTTGCTTGACGGCCTGACAGATCATCACTCCAGCCCCTTTTCCACCACAAGAACCTTTTTCAAGAACCCAAGAACTTTTCCAGGAAACTTGTTCTGATTTAATTCCTTGGCTGCAGTTCCTACCTCAGAAAAAGTCTCTGTGGCCGAGGTACTTTTCAGTTGACTGTGAACTGATGGAGCAGCGTTTTACAGGCCTGAACATCACTCTTTGATCAAACACAAGCTCAGCAGGATTCTTAAAGGAAAACAGCAGTTTATTACGACTTGGGTTTTATTTTTCCTCCTCTAGTCATCGATTTCTGTCGGTGACGGACCATTTTACCCACCAAAGGAACTGCTGAGGTCATGAAATGCGGACCCATCATTAAGAATAGATCCAACAGGGCAATGGAGGTTTGTTTCCAAACTGTCTGATGGCTCGTGCCGGAATTACAAAAAAATAAAAAAATAAAAATACAACAAAAACCCAAGCTCTAATACACAATAGTTTTTCCGAATCCTAAATGTCACTTTGTAATTTGGCCTGCAGAACAGCAGTAGGAAAGCAAATGTACTCAGACCTTTTGCAGTTGTCAAATGTTGTAAATCCTGAACTCTGCAGCCGTCCACGTAATAAGCTGGAGTTTTGCTTCTGTAAAGACCAGTGGATGACAAAAGTAGTCGGGGTAACCGGACGTAGGCGCGGCGAGCGCACATCAAACAAGCTGAGCGATCAAACTTTCAAAAAATGTAAATGTTCTACAAAGGTGTGCCTCCAGCCCTGCAGCCTGCGGAAACATTGTTTTAGCCTTTATAGATGAGCCGGTGGTTCAACTGAGAGAAATTAGAGACTTTTTGAATGTGTGACATTTTTTTTAATTTTATTTCTTTTTTAATTTCATGCTTTGGCTGTATGTCTTCCTGGATCTTAGAGCATCATGTGACCTGCAGTTCATACAGTGCTCACTTCTCAAAAATCACTCGCAGCCTAAAGCGGTTCCTGGGTGTTTGATTGTAGTTTCTTCGGTTTCTGGATTCTTTGGTGGAAAAGGGTCAAAGTGCTCAGTAGACAGTTTGTTTAAATTAAAAACAGCTCGTTCAGAAGATTAGCCGTAGTTGTCACTAACATCCGGTAAAACTTTGCCTTGACCGTAAATTCAAACAAGGACATTTCAGATTGCATCTTCATTTCATGATTTTTTTTTTTTGAAAGCACTTGAGTTTCCACAGCCGAAAAGTTTACTGAAGGTCGGATATCCGGCAAAAAACTGGTGGTATGATCTGAAACATGGCCAGCGGGAAAGGTAAATATCTAAAAACAGTGATAGCACTGTAATAAAATGGCTGATGAGAACCGTGGGGAATTAGCTAATAGAAGGAGAACCACTGCGACGAGGAAGATGCGGTACTGAAACGAGGGAAACCTCAGACTGATGTGGACTTGATGTCTGGACTGATGTGATCAGTGGGACTGTTGACTGGAAACTTTTACAAACTTTTTATTTTGCCTTGTATGTTAACGCTGCAGTGCCAGGGATTGCATGGCATTAATTGTTCTTAATTGATAAATGTGTTGGCCAAATAAATTTTTTTTTACATTTTTAAGAAGAATCAGCGTCTGTCTCTCTTGACTTTGTTTGCTAATAGAAGTTCTGGGTTGGAGTAACGCAATGGGTCTGAGACACCATCTAATCAGTTGACTGACAAAAAATGCTGCGCTCATCACACCAGGTTACATGCGGCTGAGAAGTCAATAAAAATCCTAACTAGAGCCAAAGAAAAGAAGAAAATCTGTCCTGACTTGCTGCCACACGACACAGAATTAATGGTGCTGCAGCTTTAATTCTATGAGAACCTTAAATTTTAAATCAGGTTTCCTCATCTCAAAAACTAAAAAATAATCCTGAGTTTTTCTGTCAGCAAACAAAAAACATATTCCATGAGTCTTAACCACTATTGTGCTGCGGCAGCAGGACATGAGTCTGGGGGCAGCACCTGAGGACGGTTGATTGGTGTCTTCAAACGGATAACCGTATTATAGTTCTGCTTGACCTCTGAGCTGCTTTTTACACAGTCAGTAATTCTGAGTCATCGAGCGTCTTCTGGCCTTGCAGCAGTTTGATTCTTACCCACAAACTTCCTCCTGTGCACCAGTCTCCTGTGGAGTACCACAGGGATCCATTTTAGGCCCGATTATATTCTACTATATATATATATATATATGTATATATATATCTATATCTATATATATATATATATATATATATATATCTATATATATATATATATATATATCTATCTCTATAAAAAACAAAAATATGGTCTCTGTTTTTAGAACCCTTCCCTAAAACTGTTATTCCAGATGTCGATCCGATCGGCTGCGTTGTCTTGTGGATGCTGCAAAACCTGCATCTTGGTTGCACTTCAAATGTCTGATTTTTAAATGTTTTTTTTTTAGCTTGTATCTGGATAGTGAATATTATAACAGAAGATAAACCGACTTCATAGGAGATGTTTTTGTGTTTGTACGTGAGGGCAAAGTCAGTAACAATGAAATGCATAGTTAAATATACATTTTAAATCACAGAGCAGATAAAGGAGCCAAAAGAGAGAGGCTCGGTTCACGCGTCAGTCACACCGGCTGGACCGACAGTGGACCACCTAAGGCAGCTGGAACAAAACCCTTGAAACGGGGTGATGGGTGTTATTTCTTAAATGTCCTGAGAAGGCTAAACCCCGATTCTCATTTTTTTTGTCCCCAAAGACTCCGTCAGTGGTCTTTCTAAGGCCTGTCTCAGGCACTTGAATGTATACTTGGATTCTGGTCTCGTCCTCCGGATTAATCAGCCCTCTCTACTCTGACCTCCCTATTAAAAATGGAGCATTTTCTGTTTCTGATTGTGGAACGGTTGATGTCACCGTCTGGTCTTCCCCTCCTCCTGGTATTTTTAAATCCTCCTTAAGACTCATGGTTTTACTTCCTCTTTTATCAGTCTGCACACATGTTCTTTGACAACAAGATTGTTTTTATTCTGTCTGTCGTGTTTCTGCTGATTTTGGCAGTTGTTTTTTTTTTTTGTGGTGAATTTATTTGCTTTCATTTTTAATCATCTGAATCTTTTTTCCCCCAGACAGCACTTCTTATGGGTCGCTCTTGCTCTTATCAGTGAGGTTACAGTGAGCTGAAAGTATTCAAATACACTCCACCCAACACACACACACACACACACACACGTTTGCACTTCTATACCTGCGAGGACCCAAAGTTTTTTGCACCAGGGACTGTTTTAAGATTGTTTTAATACAGACCCTTTTAATTGGTCTTTTTGCTGGTTCACATGCACATTCACTGCAGGTGCATTGTGGGTAATGTAGGCGCCGGGTTTCGACAAGCAAGATGAATGATATCTCTGGTTCTGCCGCATCGACCCTGAACCTTTTTAAAAAGTGTTTGGCGCGAGTCTGACAGTGTTATCAGGAGCGCAATGCTAAGTCAGTGGAGCACTATTTTATTATACAGGCGGGATTTCTCTCTATGTACCTTAAGACAGAGAAAAGAGAGAGCACACAAAAGAATGCGAACACTTTCGTTGTGGTCACTATAAACTAAACACTACTCGGACACAGTCAGCGTCCTCGGACTGCAGAAAGGCGCTGATAATGGACTGGTTAGCTCCAGCGCCGATGACCTACACTCAGTCGGCAGTTTATTGGCTAACGCAGCAGTCCTGCTATAGATCTCGCTGTTGAGCTGTGCTGCGTCGCACGGAGAGATGTGTCTCTTATTTGGCCTCCCCTCATTGATATATAGTAATGGACAAAATAATAGAAACACCTGTCTGCGTAAATCAACACAATTCAACAGCAAACCCTCATGAGGCAGGATTCATCACAGACTGCACCAATTTCAAGGTAATTACAGCAAAAACAGCCTATAATATACCATTAAGTTATACAAGTGTAATTCATCTTTCTTTATAGGTTTTTTTTTTTTTTTTCAAATCATCTGATTGCTTCAAGGCCCTGTATCAAATGTACCGATGCCTGGAACTGGTCAGCACTCCTCTGCCCTCACCCCCAAACCCTGGCCTTCACCTAAACCTAACTCCAAGCTCAGGCCTAAAAAACAAGGCCAGTTTATTAGTACAGAGCCTATGAAACAAGCTTAAGTAAAATAAAACCGACACAACAGGAGAGCAGGGATTACAGCGCAGTGTGAGGTAAACAGAAAAGTCTTGATTTAAAACAGCTGAGAACTGGGACTTGGAGCAGACCTGCAGTTTTCTGGGAGCATGTTCAGAAATGTGGGAAGAAAAAAAAGAACAAAAACAGAACAAAACTGAACGCTGCTTCTCCAGGGTTGGTTTCGACTCTGGGGACAGAAACCAGACCTGAACATAACCAGACCTGTCCCAGATCATCTGAGAGGTCACAACAGAGTAGTAGATCAGAGTCCTCAAAACGTCCTCACTCTCAAACTCTAGTGGATCCTCACAAAGAAAAGCACTCACTCACACACACACACACACACACACACACACACACACACACACACACACACACACACAGTCTTTACATTTTTTGTAAACCAGTAATTCTCAGGAAAAACAGCTAACGGGAAGCAGCACATTCCATGTGTGTGTGTGTGTGTGGTTGTGTGTTCCATTCCGGGTTCACATCAGTTGTGATAACATTTTTCCTTTTCGGTTTCAATGCTGAGATCCTGGGCCATGACGACAGCAGGAACCACAGATTCACAACAGAGACCAACAAAACCACAACACCAGAGGATCTGAGGATCCGAGGATCCGAGGACCCGGCTCAGCTGTGGTTTCAGCGTTTCATGCGCCCACACACACAGCACCACAAACTGCTGTAGGTTACTATTCTTTGGGACTATGGATTTCCACTTCTAACTGTGGGCTGTCCCCTAAACGTTGGCGGTTCGGATCATCGGTCGAGATTTTGTCTTTTTTAGCTGCATCACTGTCACGGAGCAGAGCAGGACGGCAGCATGGCAGACCAGCCCAGTCTGCTACAGATGACGTTTCTGTACAACTGCACCGCGGCAGCGAATCTGAAGGAAACCTAACTGTGATCAGATCGTGTTTTTCTATTAGCATCATGTGGAAATGTCGGTAATTCACAAAACATCTGATCCTGCAGCACAACATCCACTGGTAGCGACTCCAGTCTCATTAAACTGGTTTGCGCTTCCGTTCGGACTCTCTCAGCGCCCGGTTCGGGTTCGGGGGAAGATCCTGGTCTGGTTTAATACGGAAACAGGTCACGGTGACGTTTGTCACTGCGAACGTCATCGGGGTCAGTTGAGTTTGGTGGTATGTGAACGTACGCTGCAGGAGACAGGATTGGCCAGACCCACCGAGTCCTGTCTCATGGAGGTAGAGACGGTTGATGGAAAAGGAGGGAAACACGACTCACGTCCGCTCTCGTCGAATCAGGAGACAGGGTTTCATTGCTGACCACTTTTTATTTCTCTGTGTGGAAATGTGTGTTTTCATGGCACAAATGATTTATTCATCCTCTACACTGCGTTAACTCACACCACACTATTTAATCTGCACAAACAGAACCTGCAAATCTACAGGTACAGGTAGGGTCACTTTACCTTTCCATGCAAAGAAACTTCCAAGCACTCATCCCCGAAAGAGGACGCAGCGTTGAACAAGGACCAACTCCGACCCGTGCAACCCAGGAAACGCACGCTCGAATTGGTCCGTTGTTTCGGCTTCAGTAGAAGGGACTGAAAGACAGAGCCGGTATTCACACACCTAGGATGCTCACACTGCACGGATCAACCGACCAGTCACAATGTGGAACTCACGCTGAACGTAAACCCGGGAGCCCCGGCGGGTTTTGTTTACTCAAGCGAGACCGCCACGTCCTCCGCCGTGTTGACAAAAAGGGAGACAGGCGGCGTTACTTTGTGGAGTCGAACAGAAATGAGAGGAAAAAAGAGAAACATGGAGCTGCAGACGTCCGGGAGGTCGAGTCAGACATCTGCAGCCACAGGTCAGTCTCATGTCCCGGCTGACGGTTTTACCCACAACGTGTCAAATGCCGCTGCAGTCGTATTAAGACAGGCGGACTACAGCTCACAACAGACGTCTAGACGGGGAAATCAGACCGTGGAACTGCTCAAACTCCACCCGGTCGTCAGGTGGTCGATCGGGCATCTTGACCTCGAACCGAACGCCAGCCAACATCCCACCAGACGGAACTTCCACGCGATTCGGGCGGATCCAGTATGGAGCCGTGCAGTCTGTGCCCAGCTTTCCTGGTCAAAGTGAAGAATCTGAGCTTCACTCTGTTCTTGTTTTCCTCTTTCAGGTGACTCAGATCACAGAAATGTCTTCCTGCCGAACACAGTCAGCAAACAGCTCATCAGCAGTGATACATACTGTGGAGCAGTGATTCTAACCACTTCTGGCTTGTGATCCCTTAAAATATAAGTCTGACGATGTTTGTTTTTCTTTCCTCTCAGCAGTAAATCCCCTGTTCGGAGCCAAGCCAGCGCTGAATGTGTGTGTGTCAGTACCTGGTGTATCTGATTCCTCTGAGCCGCAGAGCTCCACTGTTTCCAATCTGTTAAAACCCATCAGTGATTCACACTGTTGCACTGGGTGACATGTTCCTTCATCACCATGAACACACACACACACACACTGTAGTTTATTCTGACTTAGTCACAGACACACAACGTCCTGCTGCCTGAAATACTCACTACAGAACCAAATGAGGATCAATCCACCGCTGAAAATAGTCCCCAGCAAAGGCTCCGTTTCCTCCCGTTTGTTTCATAAAAACTACGGTGAGCAGCCGTTTCAGGAAATGATTCTTTAAAAAAACAAAACTCTATATTTGTGAAGTGTTTTCAAACATTTACGTCTTCAGCGGGAGCCAATGGGCTCGGAGCTGAGAGCCACAGACGGAAGAGGGACGTCAGGAAGTGTTGAGAAACAGAATTGTTGGTTTTGGGTCTAAACATGAGAATTTTTCACTGTGAGAAAAGTACACACTCTCGCCAACTATGTCACTGAAAAATATCTGGGACTTGTTGAAGGAAGTTTTTTGTTTTAGTTCACGTCTCCTAAATAAGGAAAAATAAGCAAAATAATTTACAGAAAAACTGCAAAAGCAAGGAAAGTCTGACTCGTGAAACAGGAATATGTTTTTTTCTTTCTGACCTTGTTGAAAAAGAAACAAACCAGAAAGATTTTCCTTCTTTTCACGCTTTAATTTTTGTCATGTGAAAACCTCCATGGAACGAAAGCTTCAAAACAAACACACATGCAAACATCCAGTGAGCATCACCTGCGTTTGAAATTTTCTCTCCACGTTTTTACTCTGTGTTCAGATCAGGTTGCAGTGAACTCATCACCTGTCTTCATCACTCAACACACACACACACACTTGATGCGCCTGTGGCAGTTCCTGACAGTTGATTGACAGGTCCGGGTGGGAGTGGGCGGGACCTGCTGATTCTCGTTTTCTGCCTGTGACCTTAATTTGTTTGTCCGTCCTGACCTGCTGCTGCTGCGCGGATTTGAACCGACGACCGCAGGTTTAGGACCAAAGTGAGACTTGTGGAAAACACTCCGACGTTTTGGGAGTCGTGTGATATGAGAGGGTCAGTTAACTCAATCTGCAAAATGCTCACAGTGAATGTCCCTGGCCGCCGTCCTCCGGCTGAAGCGCATTCAAGGTTTCAGTCTCGACCATCAGATCAATGCGTGTGCGCGTTCCCGGTACATTACTTTTGTAATGTGCAGCTGGCAGCGGTGTGTTCATTTGCTTTCACCAACCATAAAATTACCGCTGTCATAGTCATTTGAAGCTGTAACACAGCAACGGGCACATCGATCGGTCTTTTGATCTCGTTTTCCTCCAGCGTGTGATGATTGTGAAGATGCATACGTGGAAAAGACATGGTGCTGCACAAGCCGAGACGCCGCTCTGAAAATACGTATTGTGTTGCACGTGCAACGATAGCTGCTTTTTTTGTTGTTTTGGGATTATGTTTGAAAACCAGGGGTAGTCTTAGATTTGAGGAGATTTTCATATCATCCACAGCATCAGATGTTGTTTTAAAGGAAAAACGTCTTCCACAGAGAGTGTCGCTTTATTGTCTGTGGCCCTAATGTTGCTGGGCTAGTGGGCCGCTGCGACGGCGTCTTCACCGGCCGAATCATCCGTGAAAGAGCCAAGAGTTAGCGCTGCTGACGGCCGACCAGGAGCTCAAACAGGAAAACCCCACCCTAACTCGGAGCGAGGAGAATGATTTCGTGACGTGGCTTCACGCTTCACTTTTCCATCCTTTCATCGGGGCCATTTCCGGTTTCCCCTCTCTGGCAGTATGTATCATGTAACTGTCGCGCGTAGTCACGCAGCGCTCGATGGTGCATGACCACTCGATGCGTTGAAAACATCACTTGACTCATGTTACTGGAAAAACAACAATTATATTTAAAAAATGTGATGGACACTTTAGTAGATTAGAAACACTATAATTTAGTTTTATGCATGGACAAGTGTTTATTCACGTATTTGTTACTCCTCATGTGTCTCAGTGTACAGCTACATTTTAGTCTGTTACATTATTAAAGGCTTAAATACTTCTTATGAATGCTAAAAGCATCAGTCCGACATTCGGTAAATCCACCCGACTGTTATTTCCAATACTTCCTGCTCCCCAGAGGGTGAACCGAGCCCCAGCAGGAAGTGAGGCTGTTATATGGTCACGCTGGGTCCGGTAGAAATCGCAAAATCTCCCAGAATCAGCCAGAGAAGGATTCTAAAGCGTCGTTCGTCCGAGAGAACGAATCTTTGGGGTGATCCAGCTGAACTGAACCGCCTCCTGAAACGCCCCGTCCGCAGTCCGCTGCGAGCGCACGTGCAGGGACTCGCTCACTCAGGGGCGGACCGGCGACAAAAAGCGGCCCCAGTTCGATGAACCACATTCCACCTGACACAGCGTGTTTGTCGATCAACGAATCATTAAAAAAGAAAAAAAGAAAAGAAAAACACACACAATCTGTTCATTTCTATTCTTTGCGTTGGGCTAAAATGTAAAACGATGAAACCAATCGTCCAAGGTTTTCCTCCCCATGTTTGTGTGTACAGAAGTTGAATTAATGTGAGGATCACCTGACACCATTAATGCCTGCTCTCATCATCAGAATTACTTCAGCTATTGCAAAACGGAACTAGAAGCAGCAGCCCCCATCCACAACATCGCACTACTTTCCCCACGGCTAGAGTGTAAATCGTCGGGGATTCGTACGACTGAGATCCTCCCATGAGTGCTGAGATCGTCTCAGAGCAGGAAGTAGGACCAAATGTTTGATCTAATAATGAGGTGTCAAGAAAACAATAGGGCAGGACTTTGTTGCAGCAGCTTTCAGTTTGCAAACGGTATCTTTATCCAGCTAAATCCTCAGCTCGTCGGTTTATCCTTCACACAATCCTATCTGGAGAGGAAGAGAAGGTAAATGTGTTTATCTTATCGTGACCGAAAGGCTTGAATACAATCTTATCTTTACAATAAGTGTGTGAAGATTAGATGTCCAAGCTGCCGTAAACTGCGTGGGAGGTGTGTGTGTGTTCCTCCTGGATTCCAGGAATGAGGCTCCTGGAATTTAAAGAAGCCTTTATTCTGTGTGTCAGGTGTGTCTCACCTGAGATCAGAGAAAGAGGAAGCTGGGGGCAGGACTTCTCTTTTTCACCAAAAATCACCCAAATGTGACAAAGCGTTTGACTTAAACAGGAAACAGCAAAAGTTCTGGGAATAGTTTTCCTGTCGTCGCTCCACCACTCGGGCCCAGACTGAAACGTCTCAACAACCATCAGATGGACGGTGACGAAGTCTGGCTCAGGCGTTCGCGTTCCCCTCAGGATGAACTGCGGTAACTTTGGTCCTCTGACTTTTCATCTAGCGCCACCATCGGGTCGACATTTGAATATGTCCAAGTCTTTGGTTTATGAGCAGAAACCTGCAGAACTAACGACGTTCCCATCAGCCTCAGCTGGACTTTGTTTATAACAATAATAATAATAATAATTATTATTATTATTGAGTAAGACAGTGATCAACAGTAAAACCAATGACAGCAAAAATGCTAAAGTAACTAGATTACAGGAAAAATTAAAAGTAAACACAGAATTGACTTTAAATAATGAGGAGCCTGTTTAATTAGCAAATGGTAGCATTACACCCTAGTCTGAGAGGGTGAATATTAGAAACATCGTACCTGCTTTACATCAGCATGTTTCTTTATTTAGTTAAGTTTTACAACCAACGTGGCAGGATGAAGGTGGTATTAAAGATCTGTGGCATGCGTATCTGTAGTAAGAAAAAAAAACATGAATGAAAACGTATGTTAAAGAAGAGGCCTTTCTGTAAATATCTGAAAACCTCATGTGCCAATAGAATGAATGTGAAATGATCTTCACTGATGACAAATTCACGTTTGATGTCGAATGTGAAAGAAGCACATTGTAATTTCTAGCAGTTTTTACGTCAGCGTTACTTGAGAAAACACTGAACTTACGTGGTGTGTGTTAGATGATGGAAATGACGCCGCCACAACCATTCAATTACACAGGACACATGCACGGTACTGGTGAAATCGCCGAGACCTAAAAAGTCTGCGTCCCCTGTGAAGCGTCCGCCTGCGACACCCACAACAGAACCACTATGTGTCCTAACTGATCATGTCCCATCAGGACCTGTAACAGAATCCAACGTTACAACAGAGGAGCCGTCGTTTCTGTGAGCGGCGTACGGTGGCCTGCAGGGACACACACACAGTCGGTGATGTGCCATCAGAGCCGCTTTCCACGACCGTTGAGATAAAGTCAAAGCTGCAGGTATTTCACTTTACTGACTCCAATCAGGTCAGATATTATTATCCCGTCAGACATGATTTCCTTCACCTGTGGAAGTTAAAAATAAACCTTTGAGGTTTTTTTTCTTCTTCTTTATCTTCACACACACACACACAGATAATAAAAGACTCACACAGGTGGATCTGCTGTCGCTGCCGATCTGACTCCCTCCCCCCAGTTCCCGTCATCTGCTGCAGCTTTTGTTCTCTTGACTACGCAGCCCACAGCTGTCGGTGTCGACACATTCAGTTCACCGTGCGTAACCTGATTCTCTGTATCTCCGCAGGTCCTAATATTCCGGTTCCGGTCGGTCTCAGAGCCCAAACAGGAGAAAAATGCTCCGTAGAAACACCTCAGCCGATTGAGCCTCGCCCGCGGGGCGGCAGATCAAACCTTCTGATGAACTGATCGATTATTTTTCAGGCTCACGTGTGGGTGGAAACGCGTGGGGACGTAGGGACGAATGCAGGACGCGCTCACGTCACGCAGCGGTTCCGACCAAACGCGCCGTCGCGTGTCAACGCCAGACCGCGTCCAGTCACATCGGTTGACTTTGTTCGCTACTCTCTCCTCAGGCTCTATTGTTAAACCCTTTTGTTTACGATATTTCCATTTTTTTCTTCCTTCTTTCCTTTAAAGGCAAATATACAGTGAATATTGAAGCACACGTATACACGTGTATGACAAGCACGAAGAGACGACCGCGGAGGTGCGTGAGCGTCCTTCTCTTGGAGGTCGGGGAGTTGGTGCTATCCTCCTCCAAATGTGCTCATTTGTGACCTTTTTTTTTTTCCCTCTCTTAACTCAAGGTCCACTTGCATTTTCTGAAACTTTCAATCACATCTCATTGTCTTCCTCAGCCAGTGGAGGTCGCTCGGCGTATTAAGTGTCTCACGAAGATTTTTTCACAGTTCTGGATGTTTCTGAAAACCTGTTCTCCTGCCTTAGAACAAGGCAGACCACGTGGCCAAAAGTATGTGGACGGCCGGTCAAAGTAGAACGTTGAGCTAATGATGGCGGTGTAACATGTGACTGGGACTCCATGTTCTACATTCTGCTGCTCTGACATCCTCCAGTCTTTCTACCAAATGTTGAGCCCGCTGCAGGGATTTGATCCCATTCGGACGCCAGCGCATCAGCGAGGTCCAGCACTGGTGGTGGGTGGTTGCAGTTCCGGCCCATCCCAACGATGTCAGGACTCTGTGCAGACCAGGCACGTTCTTCCACACCAAACCGGGTAAAACCATTGTTTCGGGGAGCTGGGTGTCCACATACTTTTGGCCTCACACTGAATTTGTGTGACCCTTGTGCCTTTGATGACACTCAAATTCGAGCTCTACAATTAACACATTTACATTTATTTTGCTCCTCAGGTACTGTTGACTTACACTCACCCACACACACACTGTCACACACACACACCTGCTGCCCATATAAAGAGTTTCCTTCCTCCCGGGGCTCAATACCAGACTGAAGCAGGAAACCGCTCCTCTGTTTGACTGATAACGCCGCTTGGTATCGTGGGTAAACATGGGTCACGTGTGAAGCTTAATCAGCTCAACGCGTCGAGCTGTCAGGTGTGGAGTTTTACTTTTAGTCGTGGTCGGTTAACCAGACAGCAGCTGTCCGATGAGATTAAAACTACAAGAACTGACACGACTGTCTTCATCTCAACCTCCCGCAGCTCCGCGGCCTCGTTTCTGTCAGAGACCGGCGGTGGAACTGGTACTCAGGTCCTTTACTCAAGTAAAAGTACCGATACAAAAGTGGAAAAATACTCCATTACAAGTACAAGTCCTGCATTCAACATTCTACTAAAGTAAAAGTAGAAAAGTATTGACAGGTGATTGTACTTAAAGTATTTGTCTGCATAAAAATGTGCAGACACCACTGTGAGTGATGTACTGTTGTGTGTGTGTGTATATAATATATATATATATATATTATAGTATGATTAATATTGTTGCATTAATGTCTATAAATTTGCTGTTATATTTGCTTGAGGTAGAGCCCATTTCAATTTTATTAAAAGAGTTTTTTATAAGAAGATACAAGATTTATTATGTCTGTATTTTGATGCATGACCTTGTTTCTGCCGTATCAGTCGTTAATGTTTCCACAAAAGCAGAATAAACAGACAAAGACAAAACGCACTCCTAAACAAGTCACGAGAAATAAGAGAGTAGAAAACAAAGAAATCAAATTTCCGTCAAGAGTTTTCAAATTCAAGCCTGCAAACGTAACTTAATGACCACAGCAACGTGATGAACAGAGTAATCACAGCAACCGGTTTTTGTGTCCATTTCTTACTTGTTTTGTGTCTCTTTGTAATCATTTGAATGTCTGTCAAGACATTAACAGTCACTTCACACACTCCAGTCGTTTTAATAACCACTGGAGTGTAACTGTGACTGTCCAAGGTAGAACAACATATAAATTCGTTATCCTCGCCACGCAGCGGTGGCGTAGGACGCACGTATGATGGCCTCGGTACAAAGAATCATCTGTCACTTTGAGACCGGCGGTTGCAGAAGCAGATCCTCTCAGTCGTCTCACCTGAGCTGCGAGTCCATGTCAGAAACCACAGCAGATGAAGCGTCTCAGAAAAACACAAGGTGATGCGTTTGAAGCTCAGGAAACGCTGCAGTATTTTTAGGTCACCGTCTTCCTGATGAGTCTTCGTGAGCTGCTGTTTGATGCTCTTTGACAAAGTTTTACATCTGGCTCTCATTTTTTTTTCTCTTCACCTCTCTGCCGTCATGAGCGGAAAAAACAACTTCAATGATCGAGAACAATAGTTTCCATTTAAGGTTGGTGCAAATTTGAACCGAATATCAAGAGAAGTGGGCAAAAGAAAATGTGAATTAATGAGCGTTTCCATCCACTGCTGCCATGCAAATATCAAGAGTTTGTCAAGACAAGAAGCACAGCAGAGGACACAGCTGTGAGGTCGTTAAAAGAGCTGCAGTCAAAGCTCAGATGATAGGAAACCGTGATGATGGAAATCTGACCTTTCTGTCTTCGTGCTTCATGAAGGTCTCTCACTTTGGCTCTTACACCCACTTTCCCACCTCAGACAGGTGTTCGAATGCCATATTTGAAGATTTTTTTATTTTTTATTTTAATTTTGGTGTGAAAATGTGCAGAAAAACAGGTGGACGGAAACCCACCCACAGCTTCTTAATTTCTATCACGCTGCCCCAGCTAGGCAAACTTCATTCTGAGATTGGGAAGTAGAAGAAGAAGAAGAAGAAGAAGAGATCTTCCAAAGCAGTTTGTTTCCCTGCTGACGGAAAATGCTCTGTATGCAAGGCGCTGGATTTTTATCAGAAATCCATACCAAATGAGCAGCAAATAAGTATCAAAGTACTGATTTACTTGAGCTGTGGTTTTGCATGAGCTGTTTTCTCGAAGCTCTCACAAGCTGAACGGTGTGATGAAGTGTGGAGAGCAGAGGGAAGTGCAGGGGAGACACCAGTGACTCAGTTTTACTCACACATGCTGATTTTTGCATGTTCTAACACATTTATATTTTCCAAATTTAACAGCGTGTTTCTTGCCTTGGCCGAAGATTTCTTTTCCTCTCTGATTGTTGCCTCGCGGGGAAATTCCCCCTCACAACTTCTCCTGCTGTCAGAAGCCCTCCAGCTGCGACGCTTCCTGTAACGACTGGTCTCTTGTTTTGGATCCACTTTGCCTTTGGTCTTTTTGTCTGGTTTTGCATTTTATTATTTTCGATTGATTTTTTTTCTCTCCGCATCTAATATTGACAGACATTCAGTGTTGGTTTGAGACTGCACATGAGATTTGATGACATTTCACCAGATTGATGTACTTTCACCATTAGCTGAGTTTAGCATGACAGACGCTCTAGTGCTGATACTGCTAATCTGTCCCTCTTCCTCCCGGTTTTATTTGTTCAAACAGGCTTTTATTTGAGAATTTAGGAGCTAATTTGAAAGGTTCATGAGCGCCTTTTCTCGTAGTCTCATTTCTTATTTCTTCTAACATGCTTTTGTCCTTTGGTCCCTGTCAACATCAGCGTAATTACTTGATACTTTTAAACGCGGTCTCAAGACTTGTACTTTCTCCATAAATCATCAATGAATCAAGGTCCTCTTTTGACTCAGCGCGCACTGTAGCCTGACGCTCTCTCAGCTCGCCACCCTCAACCCCGACAACAGAGAAGCTCTTCTGTCACTAAACAGCTGTTGCGTCTGTGGAAAGTCAACACTGTGCTGCGCTGTGGTCGGCAGGTTTTTCTGTCAGTGGTCTAAAGACAGAAAAACTTTCCGCTCAGTGTGGGTAGGAACTTGACGCTTGGGAAAACCCTGCTGCATGGGGGGCAGGGTGGAGGCTGGGTGGTGTTTGGGGGGATACCACCATATCCCCAATGGGAGTTCAGCAGGATGGGTGGGGGGAGTACACTGAGCTGTAAACTCACTGAGAAAGTTTTGTGTTATTATCATAGACAAAGACGCTGCCAAAAAAGCTGAGAAATACCATTTTTCTGTTTAGCAGGTGAGTTTGAATTGTTCCTCAACCACCGGCTCGAGACAGGGCTGAGAAGGTCCACTCGATCTGAAGTTTGGGGAAGATATGAGGTCAGCAAAGTCAATATACAAATCAAATCGTACAGCTGTAACTTGTCTCGTCTCTGCAGGTGTAAGAAAACTGACTGGAAAGACGAGGGGGTCCTGAAAAAGAGGTCTGACCAGGCAAAATAAGTGGCAACACCAGTGGGGCTGGATCATGGGGGTGAGGGACCATGAGCATGTTGTACTTCCAACGTTAGCAGACTTAAATATTTCCCTTGTACAAGAGAAAGTTTTAGCCCGATGGAGGAGCTACTAATCCTGATTATTCTATTAAATGTTTAAATATAAAAAACTGTTCACTGGTTCTAGCTCCTCAAATATCTGGTGTTCTTCTGCTTGCCTTTGCCAGAAATGATACTAGATTGTATATATGTGGGTTTTGCACTGATTGTTGGTTTTAAAAAAAAAAAAAAAAAAAAAGGAATTAGAAGATGCCACCTCAGGCTCTGGTGAATTATAATGAGCATTTCCCACCATTTTCTAAGGGTTGCTAGACATAGTAATCGAATAATCAAGGAACTAATCTGCAAACAGTGAAGACAGTTGTTAGCTGGACGCCTAATGTTCATTGTGATTTGGTCAGTATTCGTCACCATATTTGACAGAACAAACGAAATGGTGGAGCGAAGGATCTAACTCAGTTCAGTCTGCAGAATCTCTCGAAATCCAAAGTATCGGACAAATTGAAATGTTGACCTGATGGTGGCGCTAGAGGAAAAGTCAGCCGACGGCCAGAGTTGCTACAGTTTGTCCTGAGGTGGACATGAGTGAGTGTATCAAAATTCAGAATTTTAAGTGGTGGCAGTAGAGGAAAAGTAAGAGGATCACCAACGTGAGTGGGATTCATCCTCTGGAGATGTGGTGCCAATCCATCTGCTAGTTGTTGAGACATTTCGGTCCGGACCGAAGTGGTGGACCATTGCCCCCTGCAGAGCCGTGCCGCTGGCACTGCCAGATGAACGCATGTGAATAGAAATCTGTATAATCTCCATACACAAATCTAATATCCCTCAGCTTGAGGTCACACGGCTTCATATTCCATCAAATCCGGCCTCTAAAAAAAGGTTTAAACGCAGCAGCAGAGGGTTCCTCATTGTTTCCTTCGGTCTCTGCGTAAACGTTCCCATGCAGAGATGTTAAGACAGAGCCGCTGCTTGATTCTGGCCTGCAGGCTGCGAAACCGTCTCTGACCTGCACGTGTTCTGTGAAAATTACATCCAGACCGATGTGCATGCTAATGTTTTGAACAGTTAAACAGCTTCGGGGCGGTTCGATATAAATTCTGAGGAAAAAACCCTCAGCAGAGCCTCCCACACACTTCATACTAGACTCTACGCTGAAGACCCTTTAATGAAGCAAGAGTCGGGGACATTCACAAAGACCATGTTTCGCCGTCTGTCCCAGCAACCCAGTCATTTCTACACAACTAAACTGCAACAGCAAGTCTGTTTTGTAGGAACCATAATCTCTGGGTGGATGATGTTAAGAGACAACATGTCTTTTGCATAAACAGCGGCAAAATTCACCAGGACGTGGTTTTGGTGGAGGGAGGACGTACAAAGCTCACGTCTTTCACACCGGAGACCAGGTTCACATCCAGAATCCCGTCTGTGGTTCTGGTTCAGTGTAAATAAACAGGTAGTGTCTGAAGTCACTGTGAACCAGACCAGGATCTTTCCCTAACCTGAACCAGGTGCTGTGAGACTCTGAACATGACCATAAACCAGTTTAATGATGCTGGAGTCGCTACAGGTGGATGTTGTGCTGCAGGATCAGATGTTTTGGTGGAAAACATGAACATTTTACTGATACGTTCAGTATCAACATATCTGACCTGTCAACTCTGAAATTGAAAACATCCTCATGTTTTCATGGAAAACGTGATCTGGTCATAATTACGTTTCCCACAAAACGTGTGTGCTGCTGCAGTTTGTGTGTATGCAAAGGTTATTTCTAGGAGACAGGGTTGACCCCGGGGTCAGATGAGAGGACGGATCAGTTTGCTGTCAAGTACAGAGACAGGTCCGGGGTTGTGTTTAGCCTAGCTTAGCACAAAGATATCCACACAGTACTCGGTTCAAGGCTATAGCATAGCTGATGGCTGCTAAAACCACAGTGTGTCCTTTCACATTTCTCTACACCTGAACAACAAACGAGGTAAAACACGTGAAGCAGTTTCCACTTTTAACGGAGCTGGGCTTGTAGCAAAGGTGCTGCCAGTGGTGCTTTCATCACTGATCCCATCCGTCCCGAGTTTGATTTTACCCTTTAAACGTGACGAGCGTAGCGCCAGAGCCGATACGTTCCACAGAAATGACATTCGATGACATGTGAAGAGGCGAAACTCACCTCATGAACTCCACGTGCTCTTCAGCTGTATGCGTCCCGCCACTTCCTTCCTCTCCAAACGCAGTCAAGAAATGTGACCTCCTTCTGTCACAGCCAGCGAGTCTTTGTGTCCTCAGTCCACTGCAGGTCCGCTTGATCAACCGGTTTCAGGTGGCGCTCGTCAGCTGCGGAAATGACCCAGCTGAACCATATTGTGACTCTCGGTTTAATCACAGCTAAAGAGTATTTTCTTTTATGATCCTCAACGTTTATTGTCATTAACAAACACCTGTTTACATACTCCACACTTCAAGACCGTGAATAGTCAAAAAGAGGAAAGCTTGTGCGGGACGGTCACACATTTTGGATCTTTTGTTTAAAATTCTGGACAGAAAGGTTCCAGCGCTGACTTTCCACGATACCCTACAAGTGTTTTAATGAAAACATGAACTTGTTTTTGGACAATTTCCATATTTTCTCTGTACTTTGTAACACACAGGGACACGTGAGAACCCATGGAAATAATAATCTGTCTAATTTTAGTCTTTTCCAGCGGAGCTCTCCAGACACTCTGCACTCTGTTCCCTGAATATCCTGATCAAATCACAGTTATGCAAATCATGAGTCTTAAATCAGTTACTACCCCTGGGAATTCCCCTTAACTCTGTGGAGTCACCATGCAAATCTCACCCTGGATGTTCCCTGACCTCCAGCTAACTGTCCCAGGAAATCGGTGGCTCCTTGCCCTTATTTGAATAACTCGAACTATGTGATGAAACAACTGAGGAACAGTACTGATAATTATTCAGCCTGCGTTTATGCAGGAATGTTCACTGACCTCATGTGATTGTATTTCCTGCACCACAGTGGTTTAACAGTTTAACCGCAGGCTGCGGCCGACCCCCGTCGAAATCTAAAATACTAACCTGTTCTTCCGTTTATGTTGTGATCGGAAACATAATTGCTGCCTGGATTACGTGGACTCTGTCTGGATCACACTAAAACCACCGTGCTTCCCTAGTTTTAGCCCAAGCGCCGTGAGTGGCTAAACAGAACCATTAAAAAGTTTAAATGATGTTTTAGTGGCTAAAGGCTGATATTGCAGGAATACAAATGAAATACGTTGTCAGTGAACATTTTACTGAAACGTTCAGTTTCAATATTTAGCATCTTGCCAGATACTTTGATGAACGTCTCCTCTTTGTGCTGATAAAAACCCCTCATCGAAGCAGTATTACATCTCCGTCTAAGTGTTTAGGCCGATGGAAAATTGGACAATAAGTCGTGCGAAGGCCTGAGATTAAGGGACATTATAAACCCTCAACAACTGCCCAGTCGCCCACAGTTAAGACACCCACTTGCAACCTCCACTTTGACCCCTGGCTCCTCCTAAAGGTCATTTCAAAAGCTCGTCAACTATTTCCCGCGAACCTCCTCGGGGAGGTGGGCGTCTTTTTGGAGACCCCGCACCCCCCTGCGCGATGCCACCTGTTGAGTCAGACCAGCTGCTGAACCTTTTTGCATCACCTCCACAAACACATACGCTGCACAGGCTCTGACTCGGCAGGAAAGCCCCCACTCAGTGCTGTATAAATAGAGAGCATGACGGGGGCCCAGGGACAAAACTCTGCCTTTGGGCTCCTATTGGCAACCCCCACCTCTTGCCCTATTTGCATTGTGTGCTGCCTGTGTCCTGAACACAGATGTTTCTTAAGCAGCATCCGTTAACTTCGCAACACTTCCTGGTTTCTATCTGACATGCCGCTGAACCGAACAGTCAGAAGCGAGGAGACGGTACTGAGCTCAATCTGAGCAAAAAGACAAACGTGCACTGAGCAGATTATTGGGACAGTTTTACTTAGGTGATAAATTTACCTTTGTAAAATTCACCGTCCCACCTGTGGGACGCTTTGTCCTTGGTAGCGCTGCTTTACATGTGTTTTGGTCTGTACCGGACTCAGTCTTCAAACAACCTGGACCTACGGTGTTCGAAAGCTCCGAGTCTCCAGGTTTTATGTGTGCGAAGCATTTTAGGATCCTCGTGCAACAGCTGTCGTTCATTTCGTAGCAGGTTAGGACACGCGGCCGAAAAGTCGCCGCTCGCCCCTTTTGTCGTTTGTGAGGAAAGAGGCGTGTCCAGGTGCTGAAAGCCCCGCAACATTTTCACCTCAAAATTCCAGGTCCAAACACTGGGTAGTTTTGTGTCCGGTGGTTCAGTGATTGCTTGAAACCAGGGTTGTGACTGTCAATGAACTGGAACCTTTTTATTTTGAGTCCATTACTTTCAGGCTTCAGATAATTCTGTATAGATCGTAAATATACTTTTAGTACGTCAACTCAATTACACGAATGAACTTTCCATAACCTCCCCCCTAAACCTCGCAGTACGTTGAATCTCTCTACTGAACATATGGCTGATGTGACTGATGTATCAGCCCCGATGGTTTGTGAATTATTTTTGAGCCTGAGGGGTCAGGTCACCTCAAACTGCTCGTTTCCTGCCAGAGAGCATGAACAAACACTGAGCTGACAGGTTTACTCTCCCTGTCATTTGAGCTTTCTGTCCGTCAGACCGCATTCACGGCCTCCAGCCGTGTCCCCGCTGAGACACTCAGCAATAACTTACATCTTATTTGGTGTCAAAACAGTCTGGATGAAGTCGCTCGGTGGGAATATTCCAACGCCGCCGTCAGCGTTTAATGACGGAGCGCATGCTGAATACGTCAGTCAGCCTTTCAGAGAAAGCTCACGGTGAAAGCGCGGCGGTCGGCCTCCTGATTTGTGAGCGGCAGGTGGGCGTCACCTCATCGGTCACAGGAATGTGTTTGACTCCCGTGTGGAGGTTTTACGGCGTTCGGTCACCGTCCTCCGCGGGAGGAAAGTGCTGTTCTCCTTCACCGCTTCCTATCTTGCATTGTGGGACTGCTTGAGTCAACTGGACAGCAATAATACACGTCCAAGTCTTCTGATATAAGAACATAATGAAGGAGTTAAATATGAAGAAGTATTCCCTCCAGTGTCCGTTACTGTCCCTTCTCTTGGAATCCACTTTTTGTCTTTAAGCGCACACCTGGGAGTTCATGAGGACTCTATGTGGGGACCTGGGGGTCCACTGGACACCTAAGAGTTTATTATCACACCTCTGGGTGGACACCTGGGAGTGCATTATTGTCTCTAGGAGGGACACCTGGACGTCCACTACACACCTTAGGGACATTATCACCTCTTTGTGACCACCTGGGACTCTATTATTGTCCTTGCGTGGACATCTGAGGGTTCATTTTTGTGTCTACGGGGAAACTCGGGAGTCTACTGGACACCTGGACACTAACAGTCTGTGAACCGGAATCAAACTGCTCAGCAGCCGCAGGACACAGATTTTCCCTTGTTTAGAGAGACCTTCGGATTTTGTGGCTAAGTGGAAAATGAAATAGCTTCTAACATTCACATGTAATTTTGGGAATGTTGGTCCGGCAAAAAACGTGGTCGCAGCTGAAACAGGAAACCCCCCCCCCCACTCATCGCTGACTGTCCTGCACGATCTGCATGACTCAGCAGTCTGGACCATTGGTATGACTCTATTTATTTTAATGGCAAGAGAGAAGAAGACGATACAGTCCAGCCTGGATGCTCCACACACAGAGGAAAGATCACAAGGTCACATATTTTGGATGGACAGAGTAATGGATTGTACCAAATAAGGGATTTTTTATGTATTATCTGCAAAGTTTAAGGACTTCTTGGTAAAAAAAAACTGTCAAATAACAAGACGACTTAATTATAATCGATTGATTTATCCATCAACAAAAATTAACAATTTGGGAAGAACTTCTGAATGTTTGCTTTTAATTGCCTAACAAATTAGTGCATGTAATGTGTAAATAAAAGGGAAAGTTGCCTTGTAGTCTACTTAATTAAGGGCTCTTAAAATTAAGGGGTTTTAATGCGTTTAGTCTTTTTAAAGTCATTTACAAATGAACGGATCTCAGAACAAACAGCTCGATTTAGATTAAGGTCTCTGTAGGACTAAATTAAGCATTAATAAAGGGCGCGTTAAGGAACTCTTTTTTCTCCTTTATCCTTTTTGTGCCCCCCGGTGAAATGGTGTACGTCTGAGTTGTCAAAGACAAAGCTGTCTGAAGAACAGGCCTGAAGAAGTCAAACTACAACTTAAAAACGGAATTTTATGTAGTTGATCTCAGATTTTCCTATTTCCTAGCGTGGTACTCATCTCTCCTGACCTCAAGATCTGGAACCACTGGTATCTCTGGTTTCTCTGAGCTGAGTTTGACAAACACAGCATGAGGAGAGCCTCAGTCTGCTGCTCTGGGTTCGTTGGCCAGGTTGCACATTCTTGAACGACAAAACCACAGTGTTGACTAATCTGCGAGTCCAGCACCAGGTTAGAGAGAAGCCGAAGACCAAACAGGGAGAAAACTCCATGTTTTGTTTCTCCAAATCTGAGTGAGAACCGGCTCTTTAACTTCCAAAATATTTGGCTGACGTCCAGTCTCATTCTGGGAAGTTGAAACTGTCCCACTAGACTAGTTTGTTCTTTTTTCCAGCCACTTCCACTGAATGCAGCCGGCTGCTCTTCTCTAGATGAGGCCAAAATTCATCTCCAAGGAGCCTCGGTCACGTCTGTCGCCCTCAGATTTCACAATAAACTCCAGGGGCTGCAACTCGACTCCTCCCTGGAATAAGAAGCTGCTAAATCGAACTGAAACTATAAATCTCTCTGACCTTTGTCCTCTGGCTTCTAACATAGACACTAGTTTAGCAATGAAGCTGTATGGTGTAACATCACCGACGTTAGGGAAGACTTCTGGGGATTTGGAAGGTTGTTTGAAGGTATTTTTCACATTCTGACAGGAATTAAGAAAATAAAAACCAGCCTCCATTAATGTGGTTACTCTTAAAGAGAAACATGCAAGTTTCGTGTGAGGAAAAACAAATCTTACACCTCGTAACTTCGACAGGACCTCCAATGTATGAAGGGCTTTTATTTTGAAGAGTCTGCAGTGCTTCTGATGTGCTTCCTTTTGTGCAGCTGATTTTCTAAAGAATCAACTGAAGAAGAAAAATATAAAAATATAAACTATTTGAAAAATGAAGGAAATCAATTCAAAAATACAATAAAAAATTTCCACTCTTTAGGAAGCAACTATTGATTAAATAAACTGAAAATATATTCAATCATTGATCATCATCAGCTGGTAGTTAAAGTTATGGCACTTTGAGTCAGATGCTGCATTTAAATGTGTTCTTCCTGATCAGATATTGGAATTTTTTATACAAAACTTAAAAAACACAACTATCATAAATTAAAATGTGCAGAAGTTGTCTATAAAAATAAAATACAAACAAACAGACACAGTTTGACTGATTACAGACCAGCTGCCAGTGCACCAGTCAGTGGATTATGGTCCATGTAGTGCCTCAGCCAAGCACACCGCTGACTGCTGCGTTCAGGTTACTTTAGTCTTTTTTTTTCTTCCTTTTTTGATACTTAATAAACCACTAATTAACAATCATTCCGAAAAGACGTTAGCTGCAGCCCCAATATTCTGAGTTCAGTCTCAGACGTGTAAATGTGACTAACAAATATGAATAAAATAAAAAGAAACTAACACGAAAACCAATTGACAGTTAATGTAAAGTCCTGAGCTGCTCCAGTCTGTGTTTCAGCTCTCTGCTCCTCTTCCTCAGCTCGTCCTTCATCGTCAGCAGCCTCCTCTCGTCCTCTCGGATCTCCACGATGAACTCTGTGGCCTTCTTCAGGATCACCACCTTGGCCGCTTTGTCATTGTTGGCCACCGCCGGGATCTCGTCCCTCAGAGCCAAGAAGCTCATCTTCAGCTCGTTCCGTCGCTGCCTCTCCAGCACGTTGTGAGTCCTGCGTTTGTCGTCGGTGTCCTCTCCGTCCGACCGTGGACTCCAGCACCTGCGGCCGCCGCTCTGCCTCAGCGCCAAGCAGGCGATCTCCGACTTCGCCCGTTTCACGGCCGGCTGTTTGCAGGGCGCCGCGGGCTGCGGGGCGGCGTAGTTGTGCTGGTGGATGTTGATGTGAGAGCGTTTCAGCACCAGCGGGGAGGCGTCCGACCGCTGTGACGCCTTTCGCCTGTCCACTGTCACCACATCGATCTCTTCATCCTCCTCCTCCTCAGGCCCCTCTTCTTCTTCTGGGGAAAAATAAGCAGAACATTCAGGTGTAAGTGCTGGCGGTCATTAAAACTGTCAGTTCTACTTCTGCTGTTGCTCGTCAGGTACCAACAACCACCGCTACCTTTGGTCCTGCTATTAACATCATATTTGATCAATCTACTACTAATAACAGTCACTGCAGCATTTTTTTAAAGTTACAATGTTTCACGATTAAAACGAAAATAAAATGCAGTTTTATGTTGTACAGACTTAGAAAAGGATATTTACTTTTTTTTTTTTTAATTTCTTTTGGTAGTTTTGACCATCATTTTCCTTTTTTTGAAACCTAATTCTTAAATTATGTACCACTACATTCCAGAGTTAACATATAGACGTATTCTAGGTATTTTAAAAGGGAATATCACAAGGCTAAGTCACAGATAAATAAATGGAAGGTGACATATTAAAGGCACCCTGCGGAGCTTTTGACCACTGGTGGTGATATGGAGCACTGTTTTTATGGTATTTGTATCTGAACGTCAGTTTCATGCTGTTCTGCTGATTGACAGTTGGCAACGCAGCAACAGTCATCTGTGAAGAAGGAAAGTGCAACAATGCAGCATTCAAAATATTTCCAACATATGTTCCACAAGTATTTTTCATGGCGGAAAGAAACACGTTCAACATGTTCTTCAGACTTGGAGGAGACACACTGAGGCCCATTTTACAGTAATTCAAAACCTGTATTATCCGATATCGTACCTTGTTTGCAGGTGTCGGCTATTAAAGGGTCACTTCGACATTTAGTACTGTAATCCATTAAGCGTTGAGGACTCACGAGACAAAATGAAGGAGTGTCAGAACCAGAGGAACAGATGCTGAGACATCCTGTTGTGGCTCAAACTCCAAAAACACTGGCTCCTACATTTCCCACAATGAGCCTCCTGGCCTGGTAAACAGCCGCATTTTTCAAACCCCACAGCTCCAGGTTTGAATGCAGCCTCTCTTGTCGAGACCTCTAGTCTCCGAACCCAGTCTGAGACAACCCTGATGACATTAGTCTGTCAACCTGAGGCTTATTTCCTCCTCCAGAGCCACAGAGGACATTTTACAAGTTTGTACTATCAAGCTGATTAGTACTAACCACGGTGAGAAAACTGACCTTGGTGTGTAAAAATAAATAAAATCAAATCAAATCAGTGGAGCACCTCTGCATGCTGCTCAACTGTAAACTGTACAATGTTGTTATAATCGATAGAAGTGATGGACGAAACTATGACCATAAGACCAAAGTTGGAATAAACAGCAATTCATCTTTAGCTGCTGAGTAACTCTGAAATGCAGGATTAAAGTTGTGACTTTCCAAAATAAAAGCCTGCTTCCCACCTGATTCACTGTCGCTGCTGCTGAGCGGCGGCGAGTCCAGACACAGTTCCGATCCCACCCCCATCGCTGCTCCACCGTCGCTCTTCTCGCTCAGGCTGGTGTATGGAAACACCACAGAGGGGTCGATACAGTCTGTGTGGAGGTCCTGCAGGTACCCGGTGGTCACCTGAGACCTGTCCACCTGCTGATCAGCTGCTCTGTCTGGGATGCTGTTAGTGTTGTTGGTGGTGGTGGCGGCGGTGGTAGTGAGGGAGTCTCGGCGGGACCGGAGCAAGGCCAGCCTCTCAGACACAACCTTCTCCAGCTTGGTGGTGGCGGCAAAGCTGCTGCTCCACATGCAGTCCTGGATGATGAAGGACTGGAGGTAGGCCGCGGAGGGATTGCAGTCCTCGTCCAGCAGGTCGGACACTGCCTCCAGGTGGTCTGCGGCGGACAGCGGGACATCAGACAGGGAGGGTCTCCGACTGGGGGACAGGGGAGGTGTTGGCAGCAGCTCGAACTTCTTCCAGATGTCCTCACTGGGCCCTGGGAGGAGCTGGCTCCGCGGAGGAGGGTAGAAGTCCTCCTCCTCGCCATCCAGGAAGAATAAGGGCTGGACCGTGTCGTAGTCGTTATCGTAGTTGGCGCTGGACTTGGTTAACACCGGCGGCATTATCGCTGCCTGTGGAGGCACAAAACATGAGGTTAGGCCTAGCAAGTTTCCAGACACACAGAAATATTCAACAAGAGATTACATAAAGCTGAATATAGAGAAAATAAGAGATACAGAATTCATTTCACAATTAACCTGTAAAAGCTTTATACTCTGTGGTTTCAATCTCCATGTCACTAATTGCAGCTGTTCAACTGCAGATTCAGTTCCACCCTGAAAACACTAATTAGCATAACAGATATCAGATATTTTAAATTACTAAGAGGAAAAGTATTGGCATCCGTGTGTGTGTGTGTGGGGGGGGGGGGGTACCAGACCAGCTGCCACAGTCCAGGTTCTTGCATGAATTTTATAGGTGATACAGATTCCCAGTGACACAAACATGACCATAATGCACATTTAACTTACTTTAAATCAACCAGTGGGCACCATGGACATTGTCACGGTACAACCACTGGTAATTAAATATCTGGCACAAACATCTCCACGGACAGAAATGAGAGGATTTAACACTAAATAATCACGTTACCTCAAGTAATCCTGGAGAGAGAAAACAAAAAAAACCAAAACTGCTCAAACACAAACCCACTACTGCCTTAAAGTCCAATACTAACGTCAACTTACAATGGATGCTATTGTCTGGTATGCGGAGAATGTTACACCAAACTCCATCAAGATTCAGTGGATTCAACGTTGTTTACACGGACGTCTTATCACTGTGCAATGTGACCCAAAGACTGGTCTTTATCAGGAGGCGGCACTTAAATTTGTCATGTAAATCACCCCAAACCTCTTGAGAAGCGTTATCTCGTATTCTTAAAAAAAGGAGACGATGTGTTCTGGGTGTTATTCGTGTTAGCGTGGTTCCATGAATGCCATCTTTTAAACGTAGGATTTAATGGCCAAGTTATCAAGAGAACGCAGGACTGTACTACACAGATTCTTTATGGACACAGGAAGGCCTGTGAGAATCCACCAAAAAGCCCTGATTAAAAAAACAAACGCTAAAAAAACTGAAAAATATATAACCCATAACATAAAGCCTCAAAAGTGTGGGTTAATACATTTCTCTACAAATCCGTGTGTGTTGCATCTGAGGGGAAACTGTGTCAACCAACAACATATAAAACTTACACAAACAGAGCTGCGTTAATGGGAAAATATGTTTCCACTATTCAGGTGTTATCAGGTAGGAGTTGCCGGTTTCTTTGTTTTTTTTATACACTGAACTCCATGACCCGTCACGGTCTGTGACGCTCGAGGGGAAAATATGTGGGAAAACGACACACGGTTTAACCAAATACTGACAGGTGGAGGTGTTGGCGCTGAGGAGATACACCACCAGCCTCCGGCTACCGCGGCGATTAAATGGTCTAAACTCAGAAGGGTCACCGGTTTCGTCCACAGATATCGGAACACGGCTTGTGCCCACGGTCAAAACTAAATCTGGGTGTAAATTCGGCAGCGGTAAAGTAGGCAAAGAAAAGGTAGAAAGTACGGTTGTCACACCAAACTTCATCCGGGAAACACTAAATTTAAGGCTCTTTTGGTTACGATTAAAAAGGTCAGCACTACAAAATAAGACTCAAATACAAAGACTCACTATCAGTAGAAGACACTCCAAACTTCGGCATAAACACACAACAAACTTAAAAAGCTGTCGACAGCTCCCCATCTGTTTTCCATACAAACATTTACGAATCTCTGTTTGATTTACACATGAGGGTAGAGAATGCGCGACTTGCCCGGATAGAAAACTGCTCTGAAGATCGCTAACGGCCACCAGACTCCCTTATCAAAATATGTAAATCCGTATTACTATGAAATCGCCGGGGTCGGTAACGGCTATGAAAACACGGTTTGTGACCGCGGCGACGGCTAACATCAGGGGTAAATTCGGCTCGTTTCGGCGACAGGTTTCGGGAGAAAACTGCCCCGAGGAGAACCGGAGCGGGTCCGACGGCCGCGAGCCGCAGTTCACACTCACCGTTACGTCTCCCGGAGTGAACTTGACGGGACCGACGTGAAAATCCAAGTGTCCCGTCGGGCGAGGGCTGAACCTTCGGACTGGGTTCTCTCAGAGTCCGTGTGTGAAAAGGACGACCTCTCCCAGTCAGAGAGCTACGGCTCTGCGATAGCGACGACCACCGCGGCTCGGCTCGGCTCGGCTCGGCTCGGCTGTCTCAGCGTGACTCACTGCAAGCGGCGGCTCCGGGGACCTTTAATACTTCGGCTGGGGCCATTTTTTTTTTTTTGTCGTCATCCGCAATTTTCGCGCCAAATGTGACTACGTAGTAAACAAAAATGACTCGCTGGCTCGTTGTCGACAGCGTGGAAAATAACGTCGGACGTTTTCCTCTCAGAAAATCCCAGTCACGATTAAACCTGCGCGTTAAAACGGAGCGCGCAGGTGCGTTATGGAGGAGAACTACTTTATTGTGTAGTCGGGCAGAGAGGCAGGAGGGTGGTCCGCGCTGACGGTAAATGATGCCGACGGCAGAAAGTTCCGGGAACCCGGCTCTCATTCTGGGATTAGGTGATGTAAACAAGCACAGTGATAAATAAAAGGAAAACCGAGGAACGGAATCAAGTCGCAAAATAAAAATAACACTCACCAAAATTTAGAGATTCAACGACATAACTCAAAACAATCGATAAGCACGAAAAACACTTGATATGAGAAACAAAAACAACAAAAACAAAAAGAAAATGTGACATTAACAAAATAAAACGATAGAAATTTAAATTAAAAGAATATTTAAGGAAAAAAATAAGATTAAATAAATAGAAATTTAGAAAAAAAACGAGAGAAATTAACAAAATAAAATGATAAAACAAAGTGAATTAAAACAGACAAGATTACTGGAAAAAATAAAATAACTCGAAATAAAAAAGAATAAAAAAAGTACAAACATTAAAAAAACGAAACAAAATAAAATGGTAATTCATTATTAATTCAAAAAGAAAAGAACAGAAAAAAGGTTATCCCCATTGATTAATCATTTAATGGCTCAGTTAAACATATGATCCATTACATCACTTCTTCAGGCCCTAAACTACTAACAACTGGTGTTAGTTGCTACACATGGATGCGGGCGGAGCGGGCACAGGCCCAGGGGCCCGGGAGCCTCTGTGAAGTGACTGAGCTCGGTTAAAAGACACAAGGAGACCGCAAACAGTGTCGGAGTCGTCTGTGGACGTGTTGTGTCTCTTTCAGTCTGGGGGTCCCCCATAGCAGGGATGTGGCGCCTTTTACCTGTCTGTGCCCAGGGGCCCATTTTCTCACGATCCGTTGTCATCTCATTTCATACTTACACCAAGTGTCTTTCAGTCACTTGCGCTTCTGTTGTTGTGCCCCCCCCCCCCGTATAAGGCCAGTTATTCCACCACACCTGTCAAGGAAACCTTTAAAGTTTTTGCCCTGGACCGGCTCGTTCCCATCAGAGCAGCTGATGCGGATCCATGGCATCGGCGAGGATGGACCAGCGCGTCCACCCTGAAGGAGGGCGAGCTCCGTCACCTCTCCTCCGCTCTCAAGAGGGCACGATACGCGGGACCTAAAGACCACGTGTTGCATACACTGCCCTCGGATAACCCCCCTTGCGTGCGTTCGCACTTTTATTGACCTACTGCGCCGTGACCCGAGTGGACATTTCTACGGCGAGGTCGCAGCCACTGCTGCTGCAGGTAAATCCTCGCGGTCGCACGGCCGTGACTAGGTGAGCCACCGGGCTCGAGGGCGAGCCTTGTGGTGATGTGGGTGTGACTTTCTTTGGACCAGGAGAGAGCCTCGCCGAGATCGCAAATCCCTGTCACGGGAGCGCAGAGGCTGCAACGCGGACCGAGCACCGATCGATTAGAAATCCGATAAAACAGATCATGTGTTGAATGGCTCTAATCTCACAGCAGCATTCTAATGGTGGCGGCGGTACAATCAGTGATGTGTAATCAAGCAAAACGGCCAAACCGATTATTCAAGGACACGAGTGTTCGACACCGGGCAGCAGCTCGTGGCTGTGCTCGTTGGGCGTGTGTTCACGTCAGTCGTGGCTGATGCCGGCGTTTCTGTACTTAGCCCCGCGCATGCATCCGTGTCACACTCACGTCGCGCCCGCACTGCTGCTCTCTGCCGGTTGAGACAACACACCGCCTCAGCCTCCGCGCCCTAGTCTCGCGTGTCCCCGCTGGCCTGGTTCTCGCGGTTGTATTTTACGTGCACTTCGTTTCTTCCATTCTTCTGCGCGTGCTTCTGGCTGTCGTGCACGTTTTAACGTGAATCACCATCACCTTAAATGCAATGTGCCGTGGAATGAATAAATCAGTGCCTTCCGCTGCGGCTGCCGCCGCCGTAGTGGGTTAGAGTTTTATTCTGCTGCCCTCTGCTGGCTGCAGCGGCACACTGCTCCACACCAGCTGCTCGCCTCGTGGTGCTGAGGTGGCAGTAGCAGTGACGTAGTGCAGTACTGCAATGTAGTGAAGTAGAAATATAAAGTAGAATAGAGCGCACGTACTCCGCTTAAGTACAATTACCTTAAAAATGTACCCAAAATCCGGTGCAGGAGTAATTCCGTCACATTCCACCAATGAGTATTGGGAGCAGTATTAGTAGTAGCAGCAGTAGCAGCAGCAGCAGCAGCAGCAGCGGTAGAAGTAGAAGTAGCAGTGGTTGAGTCTATTTATGGAGCACATCATACACTAAGTCGGGCTGAAAGTGCTTGACATACACTTATGTTTAAACATTAAACAGAAACAAAAAACTGTAAAACAGATAAATGAAAAGAATATAAATATGAAAATAAATACACATACAAAGTATTCAGACTCAGATCCACTTTTTGCACAGTTACAGCTTCGAGTCTTCTTGGGTGAGTCTCGACAAGCCTTGCACACCTGGATTTGGGCAGTTTATCCTGTTCTTCCTGGCAGATCCTCTCAAGCTCGCTCAGATTGGATGGCAAGCGTCTGTTAACTGCCATCTTCAGGTCTCTCCACAGATGTTCTATGGGGTTAAAGTCTGGCCTTTAGCTGGACCACTCACGGACAGTCAGAGACTTGTCCTGAAGCCACTCCAGCGTTGTCTTGGCTGTGCGCTTCTAGTTGTTGTGCTGAGAGGTGAACCGTCGTCCCAATCTCAGGTCACATGCAGGTTTTCTTCGAGGACCTCTCTATATTGGGCTGCATTCTCCCTTCCCTCAGTTCAGACCAGTCTCCCGGTCCCTGTTGCAGAGACCCCTCCACCCCCCCACACACAGCATGCCTCATCAGACCAGAGAAACATTTTCCTCATGCCCTCAGAGTTCTTTCAATGCTTTTTGACAAACTCCCAGCAGGCTGTCATCTGTCTTCTACTCAAAGTGGCTTCTGTCCTGCCACTCTACCAAAAAGACCTGACTGCTGACCTGCCGCTGAGACGGCCGTCCTTATGGCAGGTTCTCCCATCTCTGCAGAGGACTCCTGAGGCTCTGTTAGAGTGACCGTTGGGTTCTCGGTCACCTCCCTGACCAAAGCTCTTCTGGACCGGTTTCTCCGTTGGTCCGGATGGCCAACTCTAGGAAGAGTCCTGGTGGATCCAGATGTCTTCCATTTCACACTGATAGAGGCCGCTGGGAAAACTCAGAGCTTTAGAAATGGTTTTATACCCTTGCCCTGATCTATGCCTTGCCTCAATTTCAATCACGGAGGTCTACAGAGAGTTCTTCGGACTTCTTGGCTTGGTCTTTGTCCTGTCATGCAGTGTGAATTGCGAGACCTTATACACAACGGTGTGTTCCTTTCTAAACTCAATTCAGTTCGCCACAGGTGGCCACTGAACGCAGTACATTGACCGAGCACTCGGAGGCATTAGAGAGTTTATTACTTGCACCGGGGAGAAGAAGGTTGAAGGAGACTAAGGGTTCTGGTAGCTGGGCGCAGAGGGGAGAAGGCAGCTGGCGGCGAGGAGTTGAGTAAGGGACGGAGGCAGGGCGGTGAAAACATGTTGTCACTCTTTCATAATGGGTTTGCTGAGTGTGGATTAATAGGCAAAAATGACAATTTTATCCATTAAAGATCAAATCTACAACAACAACAAAAAGTGCAAAAAGTGAAGGGGTCTGAATACTTCTTGAAGCTGCTCTATGCTGTCTAGCCTGATTTCACAAATTTAGAGGCAGGGCTGATATGAAAATGAAAATAAACACAAGAAATAAGCACAACAACATTAGAGGGCGCCAATAGTAGTAGTAGTGGAGGTATATTGAATAGCGGAAGGCCTACATTTTGAGTCAGTGTGTTGTTGCAGCCACCAGAGGACAGCAGTGTGTCAGCTTTATTCTTGACAGCAGCAGCACAGAACAGATGGTGGTAATGTAACTTAAACTTCAGTATGAGGTCAAAACTGGGTTTGAAGCAGAGGCATGAGTTTAAAGAATGTTTTGTAATTATGTAAAATATTTAGTATAAAAGTGGGAGATTTAAACTTGGTTTTAAATGAATAAAATAAATAGAACTGGTGACTGTGTCTGGTTCTAAAACTGTTATCTAATATTTATGGACGGATATTTAATTTCTCTGTAAGTGTTTACTATAAT
Source organism: Xiphias gladius (assembly GCF_016859285.1). NCBI lineage: Eukaryota > Metazoa > Chordata > Actinopteri > Istiophoriformes > Xiphiidae > Xiphias > Xiphias gladius. Next base: position 143,784 of record NC_053414.1, on the reverse strand, counting down.
AGAAAAATTATTATTAGAATTAAAAGCAATTCCAGACAAAGGACAAGCAAACATTCATCCATCCATTAGCTTTACTGCTCATCCCTTGAGGGTCGTGGGGGGGGCTGGAGCCAGTCCCGGCTGACATTGGCTGAGAGGCGGGGTGCGCCCTGGACAGGTCACCAGTCTGTCAAAGGGCAGACAAACACATGGAGACAAACAACCGGTCACGATCACGTTCACACCTACGGCCAATTTAGAGCCGCCGATTGACCTGCACGTCTTCGGACTGTGGGAGGAAGCCGGAGCACCCGGAGGAAACCCACTGCTGACAACAATATGATAAACAACATGTATAGATAAAAACAGAACTGAACAAGAACAAGCACACTGCCTATTTATGCTTTGATACAAAAAAGAGACTAAGTATTTGATCAACAGAAATATTCAGACGTTCATTTTAAACTACAAATACTTAAAATACTGGAAAAGTACCAAAATCATTCAGATGGAACAAATTGATTTTGTCTACAAACAAGAAGGATTGTCAAAGTGATTTTATTCTATATCTTAAATTGTCAAAAATGTGTATGACAAATAATTACTAAAACAAAATGTGATAATAACAATAACAATAACTAACAACAACAACAACAACAACAACAAACAAACAGCATGTTGGAGACTGAAGGTCCCAGTTTGACCAATCACACACTGAAAATAGAAGCGTGTTATACTTGAATGTTCCTGCCATGAAATGATCGTTTTCACCGTTCAACTCACCAGAGTTTGTCACTTTTCTTTCCCCCTTAAAACCTCCCACTCAGCGGAAAACCACACCACAGCTTCGGTTGAGCCGTCAATCATCAGCAGCCTCTTCTGTGGGCCGCGGGGGCTGATGGGAGGTTTGAGGACCTGTCAGAAACCACGTGGCCCCGGTCTGATCTCACAGCTCGTCCTTGTTTGGCCTCGGCTGCGTCAGAGCGCCACTTCTCCCCAGGTTCACCAGAGGAAACACCACTGCACAAAATGCTTTTCCTCCCAGCTGCTGCTCTGTGCTGTCTGTGTTCAGGTGAGTGTTTCCAGCCAATAGGGAGCCAACAAACTCAACCTTTAACAAACACTGTCACACGAACCTTCATCTGTCTGTTTCTCTACAGCGCTGGTTGCCACGGCAGCAGAGCTGATTCAGGACCAGTTATCATTGACCAGGAAAGTTGGTGACACAGTCTCCTTCAGCTGTGGAGGAACTCACCAGTGTGACATAGATTATATATACTGGTTCCAGAAGAAAGACACAGAAACATTCACATTGATTCTTGCTATTGAGAAGAGCAATTGCGATATATATTCAGGTTACGATCATCCTCAGAAAGATGATTTCACAGCTGAGAATAAACAGAACGGCTGTGAGTTGAAGATAGAGAAAGTTGAACTCTCTCATTCAGCCACCTACTACTGCGCCTGCTGGAAGTTTGATTCCCACAGTGAGAAATGATCCCTGCAGCCTGAACAAAAACCTACAGATGAACAGATGTCAAATAGTGTTTGTGACAGGAAGAGAGCAGCAAACCACAGCCCAGGTTCACTTATTTCACCTCCAGCTCCAAGGACACAAAGACAAGTCTGATGAGGCTCCAAGCCAAAGGCTGAGATACAGATTAACAGGGACAGATTCCATTTTCTCCTAGTGTTCAAACCAGGTTCAGATTCACGCTCATGAATCTTTTTGTTCTAAGAGGAATTGCAATCAGTGTCACGAACAAGCTCAACTTCGTGACGAACAAGGTTGACCACACCAAGAATCAAGGATCAAAGTAACACATTTATTTCACTAATATTAGACAATCCACAAATTTTACTGGGAGATATGCGAGTCCATTGTATCAGTAGTGAGATGAGTGCTTGAACGTGTGAACGTCTGGTGTAGGCAAAGGATGAAGTAAAATAGTAATGAAAACCCAAACTACTGTCTGCTGGGAGGAGAGAGAGAGAGAACTGTCATATCCAGCCCTCTTATATAAGCTAGCAATCAGGAGGAGATGCTTCAGGTGTAGCTCATCATCCGTCTGGACGCACCTCTGCCACTCTGCCTGCAAATTAAGAGAACAGGAAAAACACACACACGAGAAGCCCCAAACAGAGTGGGAGGGGGCATCACACCCCCTGCATAAAAACGGAGCCCCGCCAGGTTCTCCGCCACAACATCACAAAAAGGTCCAATGTTAAATACTACAATTTCTTCAAATATGGGCAATGTTTAGCTACAGTTATGCACTGTGCATCTACAAGACGCGGGAAAGGGCATCAGCCGCTACATTTTCAGCACCTTTAATATGGCAGATATCCAAACGACATGGCTCCAAAAATAATGTCCATCTCATTAAGAGTTGATGAGGATTTTGTAAAGAAAACAAGAAAGTAAGAGGATTATGGTCTGTGTACACTACGAGAGGAGTCCCAGAACCAACAGTCACCTCAAAATGCTGTAATCCCCAAATTAATGCCAGGGCCTCCTTCTCAACAACAGAATAGTTCAACTGAAGGGAACTGAATCTTCAGAAGCACACTGGACCTTGGCTGACTAAACAAGCTTGACCTTAGACTTCAAAAGGTCAGTGAGGGGCGCCACAACTGAAGAGAAGTTCTTACAAAAACTTTTATAATAGCCCACCATGCCAGGAAAACTCCTTTTTTACTTACAAAGGATTGAAAATTCTTGACTGATTCCACTTTGGCCTTAACGGGACGAACCTCCCCCACTAGTCACTTTCTTTAAGTAGGTAACTCTAGCTCGAGCAAATTCACCGTTAACTGTGCCCGGACCAACCTGTCAAACAGTGCACGAATCCTCTGTAGATGTTTGTCCCATGTGTCACTGAAGTTGACAAATTCATCAAGATACACATGCACAACCCCACAGATCGGCCACCGAACGGTTCATCAGCCGCTGGAATGTGGCCGTGGCATTACGTAAACCAAAAGGCATCACCCTATAAGAATACAAACCGGTAGGAGTTATAAACGCACTTATCTCCTGGGCCCGTGGAGACAGTGTCACTGGCCAGTATCCTTGAAGTAGATCAAATTTGCTCACAAATTTAGCTGAGCCTACTTGGTTGACGCAATCCTCCATGCGTGGCAAAGAGAGCAGATCTGGTTTTGTGACACTGTTAACCTTGCCGAAGTCAGTGCATGGCCGAAAAGTGGAATCAGGTTTTTTCACCAGTAAACATGGAGACGCCCAGCTAGAAATGGATGGTTCCGCTATTTTAATATCTAGCATATATTTAACCTCTTTATCCAATTGTGCCCTCTTATCTGGCGAAACGCGATAAAAGCGTTGCTTAATTGGTTGAGCATCAACAACATCTATGTCATGTTCATTAAGATGTGATTGTGACGGAGCATCTGAAAATAGTGCTGGGTAGCTGTTATAAGTGAAACCAGTTCATTGCGCTCACCCTCATCTAAATGCCCAAGCACTACCTGCAAAGACTTTAATGCCTCTGAGTTGTTTAAACTTACTTGCAACACACCATCTGTAGGCCATTCCCCCGACCCATTAACTAGCCCCACCAGCAAAGACACCTCTGTACTTACACAAAGTCCAGGTTTTACACATGGCACCTGATTAGAGCCAGGGAACAACTACTCACGGGCATAATAATGCTTCAACAAATTGACGTGACACAATCTAGATTTTCCTTTAGGCAATGAGATCAAATAATTCTGTTCAGAGACAGAAATCCGGTGCTCACCTGGACTAACTCTCTCGCAGCCAACAGCAACCAAGGGATGATCAGCCGACGCCTGCTTGTGTTTCATCTGAAGCTGCTGCAAAACCTGTGAAAACAGCTGAGAGCGAAAATTGGAACCTTGGTGAGTTTCTATGACTTTGGGAATGCCAAACACAGAAATGAATTGAGACAGTGCCTTCAACACACTTGGCTGTAATAGAACGCAATGAGTAGGCTACTGGAAAGCGGGTAGCCTGCCACATCACATTCACTGTCAACAAATATTGACTACCGCCTTTGGGGGAGGCAGCAGACCCACAGTTCATGAGTAAATACTCAAATGGCTGATCCAAAGCTTGAATTGGACACAGCGGAGCCGGACTTCTAGACTGATTTGGCTTATCCATCAGCTGGCAAGTGTGGCAAGTTTTTATGAACGCAGATACATCCCTTTTAAACCAGGACCAAAAGAAATGACGCAAGATGCGATGGTATGTTTTTTTTAAAAACCCATTTGACCCACTACATGATCATGGGAAGCTTTCATCACCGCTTCTCTAAATTTAGCAGGCACCACAATTTGCTCAGTTGGTTTTCCTACAAAACTGCGTTCCTGAGACATCCTGAGACAAGACATCATTATGCACAAAATACCCCTGAGCAGCAGTTTCCATGTCCCCCTCAGGAGACACCGGCTCAAAAAGGGCCTTCAGCGAGTGATCAGACTTTTGTTCCTGAGCTAACTCACTATGAGAAATGGCCTTGAGAGGCACAGGTAAAGCACGGTTAAGCGGTTTCGCCAAATGTTTGTTTATGAGTCAGAATTTAATCATCGGCCAAAACGGCTGCTTCTTGGGGCCTTTTAACTTTTCGGTCATTTGTTTAAGTAGCAATATTATCCGACACGCAGTTTTTCAGTTGCTCAAGTGCTACTAAGCCGCACAGTTATTGAAAAGTTTTAACCTCTGATGCAGAACACCAGCAAAGCTCTACAACCATATCTCGCACAAATTCGGTCTGGTGTTCCTTCTTTCTCAAATTCCTGAAACGTTGCCGATAGGCCTCAGGAACCAACTCTTACACTCCCAAACACTGCAGACTTAAAACTACCATATCTTTTTACTCCCTACCACCATCAAAGAAGCATGGGCTTCCTGTGCCTTACCTGTGAGGACGCATTACAACAATAAGCTGCGATGCTCATCAGACCAGTCCCGGGACTCTGCCACCCGCTCAAACAAAGAAAACAACAGGTCAGGATCTTTTTCTGTGAACTTGGGAAGCAATTTCAGGTTAGTTCCAATATCAAATCCACTTTTTTCCTGAACAGCACCCCCACCAAACAGCTTTCCCTCTATTATCAGCTTCATTTTATAGTGTTCCAATTCTAATTTTGCCTTCTCATTTTTTGTTTCATCACTTCCAATTTCAATTGTTTATACTGTAACATTTTGTCCTGTTCTAATTCAAGCATTAACTGCTGTTCAAATGTTAAAGCATCATGGGTCACTGTAGGTGGAGCCCATCATGTTTACCCACAACTTCAGACAAAATCTCAACCAGTTTATTTTTCAGAAAAGCTTTTAAAAATTTTCTTTCAAACGTTTATCAGTCACCTCAATATCAAAGTGCTCAGCAATCTTTAATAATTGGTCCTTCTTACACTGATCCAATAACTCCACTGAAGGAGTCTGAATAAATCCTCCACAAGTTACAATATTCATAGTCATACCTTCAAATAGAGGACAAAGAGTGACGTGTGCACCTCAACAAAAAGCCTACCTCAACAAATACTACCTAACTCAACCCTCGTCTTCGAGTTGCTAATTGTGGGGGATACTTGTACCCTCTCAGTGGGGAGGGAAGGTGACCAGTTAAACCAGCTACCCCCCAGAAACCCCTGAGGTGTTCCCGAGCAGAATGCTCTACCCATGTTCACCACACACTTGGTTGAAACGGATTCCCTGAACAGAATCCACTGTTTAAAATTTAGCAGGGGAAGAAAAAACTCAAAACAAAGCCATTCATTTAAGGCCAGCACTCAGCCCATTAATGATCTACCAAAAGACTGACCAAGCCCTCTCCCACTCAAGACCTAAACCAAATACCTGTGTGCATCTCCCACAATTTACACGAGTGAACACTTTCGCAATTAAATGTGGCACAAAATAAACTTTCCCAAGTGTCACTTACCAGGAAAGCTCAAAAATCGACCTCCAATGCGAGTCCATTTTATCAGTAGTGAGATGAGTGCTTGAACGTGTGAACGTCTAGTGTAGGCAAAGGATAAAGTAAAATAGTAATGAAAACCTAAACTACTGTCTGCTGGGAGGAGAGAGAGAGAACTGTCATATCCAGCCCTCTTATATAAGCTAGCAATCAGGAGGAGTTGCTTCAGGTGTGGCTCATCATTCGTCTGGACGCACCTCTGCCACTCTGCCTGCATCCTACAAGAACAGGAAAAGCACACATAGGAGAAGCCCCAAACAGAGTGGGAGGGGGCATCACATCAGTAATAAGAGAAGCCTGCACCACACTTCACCAAGTCTAGTAACTTCTCAGCTTATCTTTGTCACTTGTTGTGAGGTCTTGGATGGATTCGTCAGGAGATCATGAACGTCTTTCTTCAGTGCTGTTCTGAGATAGGCGCATTTCACCACACTTTTGAATGTAAATCCCTAATATGCTGCCATCTCTGCCAGTATTTCGCGGTGGGAAGTGTTTTGTATAAGCTATGAACCCAATGTTCTTGCATTCTTTGGTGGACTTTCACTTTCAGTTTTCTCATGCTCAGATTCCAAATGTCTCCACAAACCACTTGTTGAACCTCCGGCACATTTGATCACTCGTTCACAGAGCACACGCTTTGCATCTTCATTGTTAACTCTCTTAAAGTGTTTCCACACAAAGCTGTTGTTAGACATCATGTCGTAGGCTAACTAAGTTGGTTAACTGAGTTGTGGATCAGTGCCCTCTGACGGCTACAGCAATGCATCGCTGTGGGAGGATGTAAAGGATTTACGTAAAGGAATCACGTATTTCAGTAGGGAATAGGGATACGAAATATTCTGTTACTATCAGCTTATTTGGTTTACACTTAATGAATATTTTTTTCCAAGTTTTCCGCTATTGAAATAGGTTGGAAGTGGATTCCAGGGAATTCGGTTTCCCGGGATTAAACGCTACACCAAAGTTATGACAATTCATCAACAATTCATTGGGCAATAAAACATTGGACTTTATCACAGGATATAGCTGTTCATGTCCCATCTCCAACAGGGAGTCACTTTTGATTTGTTTTAAAGTATCACAACGATGGTTCCCTGACCTTAAGGTGATTATAGCTGTATAGCTGTATATAGCTGAGTCCTTTGTCCCTAGTCTCTGATACGACCCCTGGGAGTGTTTCATGAATTAGCGTCCCTACAGCGGCAGGAGAGATGCCACAGATCGACTTAAACAGTGTTCAACAACAAGTGGTTAAGGTAATTGAACGCTCATGGTCATGGTTAAGAGAAACAGCATTAATTATCGGTTTGAAATCGTAAACAAACAGCGGTCTCCCGTGTTAAAGTCCAATGTGTTGTCAACCCATTCATTCATCCACAACCTCCTCCCCCGTGAAGTTTGTGGATCTATAACATCGTCACCTGACTTCCTCCTTTAATACCATTATACTTCCTGCAGCCACGAGATGGCTTCATCAGTTTAACGTAAACTTGTGGTTTTGGGATATTTGCCAGAAAAACTGACGGTTTCTCACTCGACTGTAAGATATCACTCAACAATGAAAGGTAAACATGGGTGATAATAAGCTGTTTGCAGCAACGACATATGGGCTGCTTGTTTATGGGAGGACAGTCTCCATAAAACGGATTTATAACCGGTTTGGAGGAAACAGACATACGATGTTGTCCTGCTGATGGAGGCATCTGGTCAGAAAAACTTGCGTGTGTTTGTTGTAGAGAACAGTTACAATCAACAAAAAAGTCACAAAATAGTCACAATGGACGTCACACAAGGCAAGTTGGTTCCACTGACTTTCAGCTGCTACAGTCTGGAACTCAATGGATTAGTCCACTACTTGTCTACCTCCCTGGCTCAAATTCAGCAGACCCCCCACAGCATCCGTCCTGGGGGCAGTATGGTGAGCACCTTCCTCAGCTCAGACGTGAACAATTTGACCTATGAATAGATAGGAGACTGCCTCTCCCGCTCTGCTGTTCCCCAGAGTCTCGCTAGGCCGGTAAGAAAGGAGATGGTGTAAGTGGTTCTGGCTTTTTTGATGGGGACAGAGGAAGGCTGGAGTTTGAAAGGTTTGCAGGCTCCTGGCTCCCTGGAGTAGCATTCAGGTGGTTATAGGCAGGGTTTGGAGGTGGAAACCGCCAGAGCAGGAACTGGAGACACTGCAGGAAGTGGTTGGGTTTGGACAGTGAGGGACTGGATCAGCTCGTTAATGGAGCCCAGGATGCACTCATGGAAGGAAGCCTCATGCAGTCCAATAGCTACCGATGTGAACTGATGTTCATGGCGACGAATGGCGTTGGTCAACTCAGTTCCTGGTCCCAAAGAGCTCGCAGCTGAGGTTGAGTCCATACTGTTCACATTGTACTGTGACGGCTCAGGTTGAGAAGGACTCAATAGCAAGACTCAGGACTCAGAGACATCGGTAAAAGTTCAGAACAGTTCATCTTCATCAAGGCTCGTCAGAAAGGAGGAGGCAAGGGAAAAAAGTAGGCGGTGGGCCGTGTTGGGTAACAGGCAGGAAGATGAACCAGGCAAAAGGCGAAATGAGCAGGCAGGAGGCTCAATCTAAGACCAGGCAGGTGGTCAAAACCAGGAAAAAACAAGAAAAACAGCCAAGAAAGGCGGGAAAGCTACAGCGTGGAAAGCAAGATAGGCAATCTGGCAGGAAAGGAGCGAAAATGGGCCAGTATAAATACTACGACCTGATTAGGGAGTTGGGAACAGGTGAGTAGGTGGAAGGGGAGGAGTCAGGTGGCTGAAAGGCAGGAAAAGCGGGGGGACTGCAGGACAGGAGGTCGTGGCAGGGTCTGAAATGAAATGAGGAGAGTTAGTAATGTGGAAAAATGAATGAATGCATGAATGAACTGTGACAAATCAAACATTTCTTAAATCTACCTCCTTATCTAAGCTTAAGGAGCGAACCACATGACATACTGTTGAGTACGTTTATGTTGTAGAGATGGATTTGAAGTGATCTGCATCATTACACTTGTCTGCAATACATTGTGTATTTTATTGTGTTCTGTGTATTTTTATTATGTATCGTGATTTTAGCTTTGTACTTTTACATGGTATGTTGTATAATGCATACAAGAGACTGTCACAGTCAAAGACTTGGACAAATTCAAATGTTGACCTGATGGTGGCGAAGTCAAAGGACCAAAGTTACCACAGTTCATCCTGAGGGGAACGTGAATGTCTGAAACTATTTATATGTGAATATTTGTTGAGATATTTGAGCAAAAAAGAGAAGAAAGGAAGAGACAGTCATGTTGATGTGAACATGAGAGAAAAACTTGGTGGAGCTGAAACATGATCCTGGTCCATCATTTGTACTCGTTCACCTCAGCTGACACATTCAACAGCAGACAGGTTTTTGTACCAGTCTGTTTCACTGTGAGAGGAAAGTACTACGGCATCTTAGGCTCTGGAACTAAACTGTATGTAACAGGTAAGAATCCACATTTATTTTCCTTCAGTTGTTTTACTGAAGAAGTTTAAAATGTGTTTTCAGTCAGTTTCTGCTGCTTCAGACTTTACATGTTAGTTTTTTCATAGTTAGTACAAAGTTCCTTATGCAGCCGCTCTGAAATGGAAAGGTTGGATAATTTGTGAAAAGATGTTTAAATCTCACTGCACAGCAGAAGGAATTCTTTATTTCTGCTCGAGGTAAAAAGTTCTGATATTGTGAGTGCAATCTGGAATCAGCTGCTGCTGAATGAATCATCAGACGTCTTCTCTCTTCTCTCTCCTGAAATCAATTCATTTTTAGACAAATGACTGTGGAGGATTTTCCTGCTCAGTTGACTTTTTGTACAAAATTTAGAGTTGATCAAAGTGAATTTCAGTGATGAGCAGGATTCTTCACATTCAGTCTAATTCATAAAAGTAAAATGTTTCCTAAACGTTCATTTTGTTCACGGGAAATGATATTTCTAAAGTTTCTGGAGGTAAATACATTAAATGAACACAGTTGTTTTCTGACGATAGATTTATTCTGTATGAAATATTGGGAAAAAAATTACATTTTATATTCAACATTACATAAAAGTTTTATAATGTTAAATAATCAAGAGAGTGTCAATTAAATATAATTAATAGACTGAAAAGACATTTTCTTTTCAAGCAGTATATCAGCATGATGATGTACAATATATAAATCTATATTACCAAGGTAAAATTCACAGTAAATACATGTTTCAGGTTAAAACTGTATATTTAATGATTGTAATGTCTCTTTATTTAACGGTGAGTTTGTGTTTTTGTGTAAGATATATTAACAATAAGGTGAAATATATTTGGCATTATCTGAAGAGAAATAGGCTATATGTTATTTTTATTATATTTGTTTTCTGTTGTTTCTATGACTGGAAATATTTTTTGCAAAATGTAGAATTTAAAGTAGCTTTTGTGGTTTAATGTAGAATTTGTTCAAAATTATAAGAGGTTAAATATTATGTGTAAATTTTAAGTGTACATTTTTCATCATGACATTATGAAAAAATTATTTATTTGACACAAAATGGAATATATACATATGTATATACATATATATATGTGTGTGTGTGTGTGTGTGTTTAATGTTTAGAGACATTCTACTTGTGTAGCTACGAGAAAATACAAAAACACGTTCAAACTTCTTTATTTAAAATCAAACATATATGACCAAACTATATCATGGTCAATGTTTCAGGAATAAAATCTTGTGATATTATTCATATTGTGAAATCTGCCGTTAACACTGTTTATCTCACGACTGTCATTGTATGTTAAATAATGCTAAGTGTGTCTTTTTGTAAAAGATATAGTTAAAATATTGAAAACATCCTAATATAATATTATGATGACACATATATTCCGAGCTTATGATTTATAAAAGTGAAACATGAATCTAAAGAATTGAACTGCTGTTGCCATCTTTAACTTCCTTTAGCTTCCTCTTTCTCTGATCGTAGACATAATATACAACCATGATATATAGCACAGTAAATATATGTGGAGGTGAATCCAGTGCATGTGCTGAACTTTGTGCTGTATTGATGAGTAGTTTAGTGACCAGAGTCCATGTAGTTTCCAGGATCAGACTGAATGCAGTGCAGTGCTGGAAGCTGCTGCTGACTGTGTGAATGTGTGTCTGTGCTGCTTGTTGCTGCTGTCAAGCTTCAGATGAGCCGGTAGTGAAGCCCGTGGTGAGCGTGTACCCAGCAGCATCCAGAGCCCACCTGGAGGGGAAGAGCTCCCTGCTGTGTCTGGCCTCAGACATGTCTCCTCCTCTGGTCCAGTTCTCCTGGAAAAGACAGAAGCAGGATGGTCCTCTGGAGGAGCTGCCCCCTGCTGAGGGAGAGCAGCTGGAGCTCAGAGGGTCGGGTCGCGCCGCCGCCATCAGGGTGGTTGACCGGGACGCTTTCTACACATATAAATACCGCTGCTACGTCAGGCACGAGGGGGGCACAGTGGCGGCCCAGACAGAACAAGGTAATGAAGGATTGGTGACTGTGTTCAGCAGTGATTCATTTTCACGTGGAGACGCTGTCAAAGACAGCAGAGCAGCAGAGGACTGACTGATTTCTTTTTTCATCCCTTTCTGTTGCAGTGGTTCCCCTGGATCCTCTCCAGCCTCAATGCAGGGTGAAGCTGCTCTGTCTGCTGTACACAGCGCTGATAGTGAAGAGTCTGGTGTACTGCTGTGGACTCTCTCTGATCAGGATCCTCAGAAACAAGGGACCATCCACCAGTGGCACACATGCCGACTGACTGTTTTCTGCTTTTCTGCCTTTTCTCACCATCAGTTCATCACTATTGAGAAATTCAAGTAGAAGGAATGTTTTCATGCACGGGTTAGATACAGTCAGTCTAAAAATAATAAATACATATATCATATACATATATTTGCAGTTACTAAGTTTAAATTGTGTACTATAGTGTCATTGTAATACTCTATATCCACTTTAATAGGGACTCGTACATTCATAGGAAATTAAGCTGAATCATTAGGTGTCTGGTAAATATTCTGTTGTTGTTAGTATTTTTTCGGTTCTTATGTTTGTTTTTTTTAATACTTTCTGCAGAGTGTGGCCAGTTTGCCAAATTCAATCACTGTAACATTCTCAATGTATATTAAAAAAAATCACACTGTCTGTTTAGTATCAACATCCTCTTTTTTATGAATTTAAATTTGATTTTGGATCAAACAATTAGGAACAGAATCGACTATGTTGGCCAGATATACTGACACCTACAAGTAATTTGACTGTGGCTGGAAATAGCTTTCAGTATACTTTAATAAAGTGCCAGGAACAAATGAACAGGAAGATACAATTATAAGCGCACAGCTTAACTGGGGAGTTAACTTGAACATTAACCATCTTTACAAATGCGTCAGTGTCAAGGTAAAACTCTATGCTGATGAAACTGTTGTTTACACACACAAATAAAACAGCAGGGCAAGTTACTTAAGATCCATATAAAGTTAAACATATGAAATCATTTATTTTACATTTAGTTAAATATAAGATATTATTTACAAACTAATTTAAATAAATACAAATGTACGTGTATGACATCATTTACAAGCTGCTCAAAGTACATATAAAGTTACTTATACAGTAGGACCTCATTTAAAAGCTGACTAAAATTTTTAAAGTTACATCTATGACACGATTTACACTCCAAACTTCATCTTAAAACATGTTGAAAATGATACAATTAAATATATTTTAGTAACTGAGAAAGTGGAAAAAATTAAATTTTGTCTTTTTTTGGGATGTTTTTTACATTGTCTGCATTGGCTGTGAAGCAAAAGTCATACAACAGCGACACCTTCAGTTTTCATCGGTATTCAACAGATTCAAATCTCATCAGTTCATCTCATTTATCACTTTGATCAGTATAAGAAATGTCACTTATGCAGTGTTGTGGTTGGTTATAAGAACGGTTCATTACGTTTTTGGCTGAAATCAGAACATGAACGCACTGAAGCTCCTGATTTAGGTCCTGACTTTAGCTCCCGGACCTCCTCACTACTTGGGTCTCTGAAACTTAACAATAATTAATTTGCATAACCACGGTCCTCAGAGCTTAGATAGCTTAGATGACAAATTCTAGAGACGTCAGATCAGAAAACTCTGATTCTTGTAGTTCTGGAGGGTCCTGACAAACAACCTGTGTCAGGTATGTAGGAGAACTTGTTGGCAGTAAAACTGTAAAGCGACCTTTAAGTGCTAAAACTCCAAATCTCTATAAAAGAAATCCAAAGGGCGAGACCTCCGGGTGGTTCGTCTCTGTGTGTCGCTGGGCTCAGTTTAACTCTGTGTGGGTGGAGGGCTCATCGGAAAAAGTGTCACTAAGAGACAAACTACAGAGAGGGAGGGGGGGTTCATGAGTGTGTACAGCAGCAGATATGAATCTGTTCTCAGTGGTTATTAGGACTCATAAAAAATCAACACTTCCTTTCCTGCAGTAGATGGGCTGTGTGGGTTCCTGCTCTGCAGCCTTCACGCCGTTAGCTCTGGGCTTTCACTGTGACAACACAATGACAGTTACAAGCATCCACTCTGGTTAAAGAATCATTCCAGGAAGGATCTGTGTTCTCACTCTGTGAGAGAACCAGCTCAAATCCTGACCTCGGAGCTGAGAAATGAACCTGGATGAAATAAAAAGAAGTTAAAGCTCCTTCAGTCTGCAAAGGTCCCATTTTATTACCTGTCACTAAATCGAACTGTGTTTTCAGCCTTTAGAGCATTTACACGAGACAAATTACTAAATGAAGTCTGAACATGAGAGTATGCAGAATAAAACTGTGAGGTGTTGGTGGACGTCATTATTATAATAATAAATAATGACTGACTCCTACACAGACGAAGAACACTTGAAAAAAGTAGAAATATTTTTTAAAAAGTAGAGAAGATTTTAATATTAAGAACGCAACTGAAATCATGATTTTCAGAGATTTTTGTGAATTTTAAACACATAGAAATAAATGCTTTACATTAGAATATGAATAAACATCCGATTTACATCAAATATCCTCCTGCAGGTTTTTAGGAAGAAGGAAACTAAATATTTCCTGTGGGGTTTTTTGTATATATAAGATGTTAATAATAATTAATTATTCTTTGACTACTAAAACTTGAAGGTAATGAAAGGATCAGTATTATAGCAAGTAAGACGTTTTGATTTAGGCATATAATAATTCATATTTTCATTACTATGTTCTTATTTTATTATCAAATTATCAGTAATTTCTCATATGAAATATTAATAAAAGAGATTCATTCTGAAATGTTGGTGTTTCTGAAATCTTACATCCTCTCATGAATTTCTCCTTTAGAAAAATTACATTTCACAGTATTTAAATTGATACCATGAGAGCATGTTCAACACCGAGTCCCTGCCTGCAAATTTAAAAAAAAAAGTACATTTGTTCTCATTAATCCGAGCAAGAAAACTCACCACATAGAGACACAACCACAAACCACTGAGACAAACAAGTCATGTTGTCGTTCTCTTCTTGAGGAAGAACTACAGCGTCCATGTTGGTTCACCTCAGGTCTCGTTATTTTAGTAAGTTACAGTTGATTAAAAAAAAAACACCTTTTGTCAGAGGAGTCTGTACATCTCAATCAGTACCAGATGTTAATTCCGTCATCTCATCAATCCCACTGACCCACTGTATGTTATCTACATTATATGTTACTGTAAAACATGCTGTGTTTTTCTTTTACATTGCATATGTTAATTGTGCATTTCTGTGTGAGGTATTTTGTGATTCTGTCTTGTAACGTGTTAGATAAATATAAATCTTAGTTCACTCATAATCACTAACTATACCAACCAATTTTTCTATTCATACAAACTTTTTAAAATTAGTTGTATTTGGGTTACTCTGAAACAAAATAAACAAACCCATTGTTTTTCCAACATTTAAACTTCAGCCTCGACTGATCAAGCTGCTGTGTGATCATTTTTATAACAAGTGTAGTTTTAAAGCAGCTCCATCTGCTGATTGTTCATGGGCGTAAACCATAGTGTCATCAGCATAGAGTTTGACATCCACTATGACACAGTTATAAAAGATGATTAATTTACAACCTAAATGATCAGGGGACCCAGCACTGAGCCTGGTGGTACACCCACAGCCACTAGTTTATATAAAATAACTACATGTTTATGTTGGCTTATGTTTTGTAGTGTCGTTGCGTTTTTTTCTTAGCTGTGTGCCTATATTCATATCATCCTGTCAGTTTGTTTTTGACATTATGTGAAAGTATATTAAGAGCTACTTATAACAAGAGTCAAGTTACTTGTATATTTCAACAAACTTGCCAATGAAGCACATTTTCTGTTTGAAATCAATAAAATACATGATGATTATAAAACACAAACACACTGATTTTTCAGTTTATTGAGACGTTTACAGTGAATACATCTGACAAAACTAAACCCTGCAGAATGTATTGAAAAAAATTTCTACGACAATTTCTACCAAGCAGCTAATGATTCAGCTTAAATTTCTATTAACGCACAAATCGGAATTTAACGTGGAAATACTGTAAACAAGTGCATCAAAGTAACACTCAAACACATAATTCACACTGAGTAACTGCAAATATACATGTGCATATATTTCGGATGACTGAATCTAGACTGCGCACCTCTGACTCCTGAGCAATGAGTAAATGAGATGAACTGATGGTGAGAAAAGGCGAAAAGCAGAAAACAGTCAGTTGGCATGTGTGCCGCTGGTGGATGGTCCCTTGTTTCTGAGGATCCTGATCAGAGAGAGTCCACAGAAGTACACCAGACTCTTCACTATCAGCGCTGTGTACAGCAGACAGAACAGCTTCACCCTGCACTGAGGCTGGAGAGGATCCAGGGGAACCACTGCAACAGAAAGGGATGAAAAAAGAAATCAGTCAGTCCTCTGCTGCTCTGCTGTCTTTGACAGCGTCTCCACATGAAGCTGAATCACTGCTGAACACAGTCACCAAGCCTTCATTACCTTGTTCTGCTAAGTGTTTATGACAATTAAAGTAACTCCAGAAACAAATGGAAAGTCCAAATATAAGAAAAAACAGATTACTATGAGTTTGGAGTTGGATTCATTGATTTTCTTTTTGCAGCCACTTGGGGGCAGAAGAACTCCACAACTAGTGAAAAAAGTCATCTCTGACCTTTCACCTTACACAGAGTCATTCGATTCATTCGTCATACAGAAATATTAATTAGTGGAACTTTAAGATATAGTCCCTCAAGTTGTTATTAGGACCCTCAAAGCCCCACATTTAGTATAGAGCCCCCAACACGTGTTATTAGTCAGAATGGTGATGTGAAGGCTCTGTTACTGGGATTTGTTGTGCTGTTGGAAACTCTAACAGAATCGAAGAGTGTAGGTTTAAATCCCTCAGGGATGTGCAGAGGGTGAACAGACTGATATGCAGCCCTAACTGCAGCAGAACATTGGAGCTGTCCATGCAGAGAGGCAGCAGGGGATCTTACAGTCAGCTTGCTGCACAGCTGGCAGGGCAGGTGGCTCTCTCTCTGGAGGACAGGAGGCTGCTGGAGCTGGAACCTCTGAAACAGAAAAGGATTCAAATGTTTGGCGTTGCAGTGAGAAATCAGTCAGTCCTCTGCTGCTCTGCTGTCTTTGACAGTGTCTCCACGTGAAGCTGAATCACTGCTGAACACAGTCACCCAGCCTTCATTACCTTGTTCTGTCTGGGCCTCCACTGTGCCCCCTCGTGCCTGACGTAGCAGCGGTATTTATAGGTGCTGTTCTCTGGCTGATGAATCAGCAAGACGGCGGCGGCGCGATCCGACCCTGTGAGCTCCAGCTGCTCTCCCTCAGCAGGGGGCAGCTCCTCCAGAGGACCATCCTGCTTCTGTCTTTTCCAGGAGAACTGGACCAGAGGAGGAGACATGTCTGAGGCCAGACACAGCAGGGAGCTCTTCCCCTCCAGGTGGGCTCTGGATGCTGCTGGGTACACGCTCACCACGGGCTTCACTACCGGCTCATCTGAAGCTTGACAGCAGCAACAAGCAGCACAGACACACATTCACACAGTCAGCAGCAGCTTCCAGCACTGCACTGCATTCAGTCTGATCCTGGAAACTACATGGACTCTGGTCACTAAACTACTCATCAATACAGCACAAAGTTCAGCACATGCACTGGATTCACCTCCACATATATTTACTGTGCTATATATCATGGTTGTATATTATGTCTACGATCAGAGAAAGAGGAAGCTAAAGGAAGTTAAAGATGGCAACAGCAGTTCAATTCTTTAGATTCATGTTTCACTTTTATAAATCATAAGCTCGGAATATATGTGTCATCATAATATTATATTAGGATGTTTTCAATATTTTAACTATATCTTTTACAAAAAGACACACTTAGCATTATTTAACATACAATGACAGTCGTGAGATAAACAGTGTTAACGGCATATTTCACAATATGAATAATATCACAAGATTTTATTCCTGAAACATTGACCATGATATAGTTTGGTCATATATGTTTGATTTTAAATAAAAAAGTTTGAACGTGTTTTTGTATTTTCTCGTAGCTACACAAGTAGAATGTCTCTAAACATTAAACACACACACACACACACACACACACACACACATATATATATGTATATACATATGTATATATTCCATTTTGTGTCAAATAAATAATTTTTTCATAATGTCATGATGAAAATGTACACTTAAAATTTACACTTAAAATTTAACCTCTTATAATTTTGAACAAATTCTACATTAAACCACAAAAGCTACTTTAAATTCTACATTTTGCAAAAAATATTTCCAGTCATAGAAACAACAGAAAACAAATATAATAAAAATAACATATAGCCTATTTCTCTTGAGATAATGCCAAATATATTTCACCTTATTGTTAATATATCTTACACAAAAACACAAACTCACCGTTAAATAAAGAGACATTACAATCATTAAATATACAGTTTTAACCTGAAACATGTATTTACTGTGAATTTTACCTTGGTAATATAGATTTATATATTGTACATCATCATGCTGATATACTGCATGAACAGAAAATGTCTTTTCAGTCTATTAATTATATTTATTCTATAATTTAACATCATAAAACTTTTATGTAATGTTGAATATAAAACGTAATTTTTTTCCCAATATTTCATACAGAATAAATCTATTATCAGAAAACAACTGTGTTCATTTAATGTATTTACCTCCAGAAACTTTAGAAATATCATTTCCCGTGAACAAAATGAACGTTTAGGAAACATTTTACTTTTATGAATTAGACTGAATGTGAAGAATCCTGCTCATCACTGAAATTCACTTTGATCAACTCTAAATTTTGTACAAAAAGTCAACTGAGCAGGAAAATCCTCCACAGTCATTTGTCTAAAAATGAATTGATTTCAGGAGAGAGAAGAGAGAAGACGTCTGATGATTCATTCAGCAGCAGCTGATTCCAGATTGCACTCACAATATCAGAACTTTTTACCTCGAGCAGAAATAAAGAATTCCTTCTGCTGTGCAGTGAGATTTAAACATCTTTTCACAAATTATCCAACCTTTCCATTTCAGAGCGGCTGCATAAGGAACTTTGTACTAACTATGAAAAAACTAACATGTAAAGTCTGAAGCAGCAGAAACTGACTGAAAACACATTTTAAACTTCTTCAGTAAAACAACTGAAGGAAAATAAATGTGGATTCTTACCTGTTACATACAGTTTAGTTCCAGAGCCGAAGATGTAGTAGTACTTTCCTCTCACAGTGAAACAGACTGGTACAAAAACCTGTCTGCTGTTGAATGTGTCAGCTGAGGTGAACGAGTCCAAATGATGAACCAGGATCATGTTTCAGCTCCACCAAGTGTTTCTCTCATGTTCACATCAACATGACTGTCTCTTCCTTTCTTCTCTTTTTTGCTCAAATATCTCAACAAATATTCACATATAAATAGTTTCAGACGTTCACGTTCCCCTCAGGATGAACTGTGGTAACTTTGGTCCTTTGACTTCGCCACCATCAGGTCAACATTTGAATTTGTCCAAGTCTTTGACTGTGACAGTCTCTTGTAAGCATTATACAACATACCATGTAAAAGTACAAAGCTAAAATCACGATACATAATAAAAATACACAGAACACAATAAAATACACAATGTATTGCAGACAAGTGTAATGATGCAGATCACTTCAAATCCATCTCTACAACATAAACGTACTCAACAGTATGTCATGTGGTTCGCTCCTTAAGCTTAGATAAGGAGGTAGATTTAAGAAATGTTTGATTTGTCACAGTTCATTCATGCATTCATTCATTTTTCCACATTACTAACTCTCCTCATTTCATTTCAGACCCTGCCACGACCTCCTGTCCTGCAGTCCCCCCGCTTTTCCTGCCTTTCAGCCACCTGACTCCTCCCCTTCCACCTACTCACCTGTTCCCAACTCCCTAATCAGGTCGTAGTATTTATACCGGCCCATTTTCGCTCCTTTCCTGCCAGATTGTCTATTGTGCTTTCCACGCTGTAGCTTTCCTGCCTTTCTTGGCTGTTTTTCTTGTTTTTTCCTGGTTTTGACCACCTGCCTGGTCTTAGATTGAGCCTCCTGCCTGCTCCTTTCGCCTTTTGCCTGGTTCATCTTCCTGCCTGTTACCCAACATGGCCCACCGCCTACTTTTTTCCCTTGCCTCCTCCTTTCTGACGAGCCTTGATGAAGATGAACTGTTCTGAACTTTTACCGATGTCTCTGAGTCCTGAGTCTTGCTATTGAGTCCTTCTCAACCTGAGCCGTCACAGTACAATGTGAACAGTATGGACTAAACCTCAGCTGCGAGCTCTTTGGGACCAGGAACTGAGTTGACCAACGCCATTCGTCTCCATGAACATCAATTCACATCGCTAGCTATTGGACTGCATGAGGTTTCCCTCCATGAGTGCATCCTGGGCTCCATTAATGAGCTGATCCAATCCCTCACTGTCCAAACCCAACCACTTCCTGCAGTGTCTCCAGTTCCTGCTCTGGCGGTTTCCACCTCCAAACCCTGCCTATAACCACCTGAATGCTACTCCAGGGAGCCAGGAGCCTGCAAACCTTTCAAACTCCAGCCTTCCTCTGTCCCCATCAAAAAAGCCAGAACCACTTACACCATCTCCTTTCTTACCGGCCTAGCGAGACTCTGGGGAACAGCAGAGGAAGGCTATCTTTTCATAGGTCAAATTGTTCACGTCTGAGCTGAGGAAGGTGCTCACCATACTGCCCCCAGGACGGATGCTGTGGGGGGTCTGCTGAATTTGAGCCAGGGAGGTAGACAAGTAGTGGACTAATCCATTGAGTTCCAGACTGTAGCAGCTGAAAGTCAGTGGAACCAACTTGCCTTGTGTGACGTCCATTGTGACTATTTTGTGACTTTTGTGTTGATTGTAACTGTTCTCTACAACAAACACACGCAAGTTTTTCTGACCAGATGCCACCATCAGCAGGACAACATCGTATGTCTGTTTCCTCCAAACCGGTTATAAATCCGTTTTATGGAGACTGTCCTCCCATAAACAAGCAGCCCATATGTCGTTGCTGCAAACAGCTTATCACCCATGTTTACCTTTCATTGTTGAGTGATATCTTACAGTCGAGTGAGACCGTAGTAGTTTTTCAAGCAAATATCCCTAAAACCACAGGTTTACATTCAACTGATGAAGCCATCTCGTGGCTGCAGGAAGTATAATGGTATTAAAGGAGGAAGTCAGGTGACGATGTTATAGATCCACAAACTTCACGGGGGAGGAGGTTGTGGACGGATGAATGGGTTGACAACACATTGGACTTTAACACGGGACACCGCTGTTTGTTTACCATTTCAAACCGATAATTAATGCTGTTTCTCTTAACCATGACCATGTGCGTTCAGTTACCTTAACCACTTTTTGATTATTGTAACCATGACAACAAAGGTCCTGTAACCTTAATGAGTTACTTATTGTAACCCAAACCATGATCTCTCCCTAAACCTCAATAAGTTGTTTTTGTACCTAAACCTAATCAAACCTTGACCATAGCATTGTCTCAGCATAAATGGGTCAGTTCTTTGTTTTTACAACATTGTTTAAGTCGATCTGTGGCATCTCTCCTGCCGACGTAGGGGCGCTAATTCATGAAACACTCCCAGGGGTCGTATCAGAGACTAGGGACAAAGGACTCATATGGTCATTTAGGTTTGAGGACTTGTCAGTTTTATGATCTCACAACACTGTGGTTCATGTTTGGTCAGGTTCAAGTAAAGATCATGATTTGTGTTAAAATAAACACTTTGTTAAGGTTTGATGAGCTTTGTCATCATGGATACAGCTATAATCACCTTAAGGTCAGGGAAACATTGTTGTGATTCTTTAAAACAAATCAAAAGTGACTCTCTGTTGGAGATGGGACACGAACAGCTATATCCTGTGATAAAGGTCCAATGTTTTGTTGCCCAATGAATTGTTGATGAATTGTCATAACTTTGGTGTAGCGTTTAATCCCGGGAAACGTAATTCCCTGGAATCCACTTCCAACCTATTTCAATAGCGGAAAACTGGGAAATATTCATTAAGTGTAAACCAAATAAGCTGATAGTAACAGAATATTTCGTATCCCTATTCCCTACTGAAATACGTGATTCCTTTACGTAAATCCTTTACATCCTCCCACAGGGATGCAATTGCTGTAGCCGTCAGAGGGCACTGATCCACAACTCAGTTAACCAACTTAGTTAGCCTACGACATGATGTCTAACAACAGCTTTTTGTGGAAACACTTTAAGAGAGTTAACAATGAAGATGCAAAGCGTGTGCTCTGTGAACGAGTGATCAAATGTGCCGGAGGTTCAACAAGTGGTTTGTGGAGACATTTGGAATCTGAGCATGAGAAAAGTGAAAGTCCACCAAAGAATGCAAGAACATTGGGTTCATAGCTTATACAAAACACTTCCCAACGCGAAATACTGGCAGAGATGGCAGCATATTAGGGATTTACATTCAACAGTGTGGTGAAATGCGCCTATCTCAGAACAGCACTGAAGAAAGACGTTCATGATCTCCTGACGAATCCATCCAAATCCTCACAACAAGTGACAAAGATAAGCTGAGAAGTTACAAGACTTGGTGGAGTGTGGTGCAGGCTTCTCTTATTACTGATGTGATGCCCCCTCCCACTCTGTTTGGGGCTTCTCGTGTGTGTGTTTTTCCTGTTCTCTTAGGATGCAGGCAGAGTGGCAGAGGTGCGTCCAGACGGATGATGAGCTACACCTGAAGCAACTCCTCCTGATTGCTAGCTTATATAAGAGGGCTGGATATGACAGTTCTCTCTCTCTCCTCCCAGCAGACAGTAGTTTGGGTTTTCATTACTATTTTACTTCATCCTTTGCCTACACCAGACGTTCACACGTTCAAGCACTCATCTCACTACTGATACAATGGACTCGCATATCTCCCAGTAAAATTTGTGGATTGTCTAATATTAGTGAAATAAATGTGTTACTTTGATCCTTGATTCTTGGTGTGGTCTCCCTTGTTTGTCACGAAGTTGAGCTTGTTCGTGACACTGATTGCACTTCCTCTTAGAACAAAAGATTCATGAGCGTGAATCTGAACCTGGTTTGAACACTAGGAGAAAATGGAATCTGTCCCTGTTAATCTGTATCTCAGGCTTTGGCTTGGAGCCTCATCAGACTTGTCTTTGTGTCCTTGGAGCTGGAGGTGAAATAAGTGAACCTGGGCTGTGGTTTGCTGCTCTCTTCCTGTCACAAACACTATTTGACATCTGTTCATCTGTAGGTTTTTGTTCAGGCTGCAGGGATCATTTCTCACTGTGGGAGCCAGACTTCTTACAGTAGCAGTAGTAGGTGGCTGAATGAGAGAGTTTAACTTTCTTTATCTTCAACTCACAGCCGTTCTGTTTATTCTCAGCTGTGAAATCATCTTTCTGAGGATGACCGTAACCTGAATCTATTTTGCCATCTCTCTTGTCAAAACGCAGAATCAATGTGAATGTTTCTGTGTCTTTCTTCTGGAACCAGTATATATCATCACTGTTACACTGTTGAGTTCCTCCACAGGTGAAGGAGACTGTGTCACCAACTCTCCTGGTCAATGATAACTGGTCCTGGATCAGCTCTGCTGCCGTGGCAACCAGCGCTGTAGAGAAACAGAAAGACAGATGAAGGTTCGTGTGACAGTGTTTGTTAAAGGTTGAGTTTGTTGGCTCCCTATTGGCTGGAAACACTCACCTGAACACAGACAGCACAGAGCAGCAGCTGGGAGGAAAAGCATTTTGTGCAGTGGTGTTTCCTCTGGTGAACCTGGGGAGAAGTGGCGCTCTGACGCAGCCGAGGCCAAACAAGGACGAGCTGTGAGATCAGACCGGGGCCACGTGGTTTCTGACAGGTCCTCAAACCTCCCATCAGCCCTTGCGGCCCACAGAAGAGGCTGCTGATGATTGACGGCTCAACCGAAGCTGTGGTGTGGTTTTCCGCTGAGTGGGAGGTTTTAAGGGGGAAAGAAAAGTGACAAACTCTGGTGAGTTGAACGGTGAAAACGATCATTTCATGGCAGGAACATTCAAGTATAACACGCTTCTATTTTCAGTGTGTGATTGGTCAAACTGGGACCTTCAGTCTCCAACATGCTGTTTGTGTTAAATCTTCAAATGTCTGCTGTAGAAAAGATGAAGGTTGCTGTCGTCCTGCAGAGGGGATTCATTTATTATTTCAACTCTGTGCCTTTGTCTTAGTATCATTATTTTCATCTTTTTTTCTCAGTGATTATTTTTCCCAGACTTCTATGTTTCTCTGAACCGATTGAGTGAAAAGTTTCCTCGTCTTGATTTTAATCCGACAGCAGATAAAAAATCTGGGTCACCATGATGCAGAAATACAAACCAACCTCCATGTTCCCCCAGACACATTCAGGTTGGTGGTGATTTTAGTAACACACTGTTATGTGTTGTTTAACAGCTGTGATGGAAATACAAGACTCCAAATCCACAGAGCTCCTCAGCTGTGATTTGAACCCTCAAAGTTCCCCTATAATTGATTCAGTTCAATAACTGGAATCATTTAAAGTCTATGACCTTGAATTCTCTTCCCAGTCTGTCTCATAGTGTCATAACTTTTGTGTGTGGTGTTTTTCTTCGTGATGTTTCCACTGAGTGAAATATTCAAGCAGAGACTCCATCAAATGTTCTGCTGCATCATTTTATTCACTTTTCCCCGAAATTCAGTCTGACATGTTTGGTGTCTTTGGAAACTCTGGGATCTGCACTCGCCTTTAAAATAAAGTTGGGCTTCGAATGACGAGTTTGTAAAGACAAAGCCTCCAACACTTGCTACTGTACTGACATTTGTAATTCTGCAGGAAATGTGCAGGTTCTGCTGCTTTAGAGAACACAGAGATAACAGTTGTTACACAGCAAGACTTTCCTTCTTCTTTTATCGTCTGAACAGTTACACCTGTGTGATTGTATCAATATCAATCAGTCAAACACGTTTACACTCTGAACGCAGGGATGGAAGAAGTACTCAGATCCTTTCCTCAAGTAAAAGTACCCAGCTTCATGTAGGTAAAGTATCAGTGGTGTGACGAGCCTCTCTGGGCAGGCCTCTCCCTGCAGGAGCCTGGTTCGGGGGAGTTGGGTCGTCAGGGGGACTCAGCTCACCTGGTTCTGGCTTCACTGTATAAGCTGGTGGCAGTCAGCCAGTCCTGCTACTTTCACAGCTCCACACACCTGATCAATCACTGCAAAAAAGGGCTGAAATCGTTAAACTGTGTCAGACGCAGCCCCGTCAGGTGGTCTGACAGTGGAAATGTGGGTTCAGATGCTGCTTCTGATTGTTTGGGTTGCTGTCATGGCATTTGTTGGCAATGAGAAAATAGAGAGAGTCAGCGGACTTCTCCTTTAATCAAAGTGAAACGCAGCAAACCTGGGGCAGGTATTATTCCAGTGGAGGAATATGGATGGGTTTGTGGGTAAATGGTTGGGGGAATGTGTGTGAGTTGGGGGCTGAATAGGGGCCCACGGTTCCCTGTTGCCCTCCTGTATGTTCTGCTGATGCTGCTGGAAACAGAGGTGACTGCGGCTTTTTGGCTCTTCCACATGCAGCCGCCTGCTCTCCTCCACCTTCCAGGTGAAGTCAAGTCCACCTCAAAGGAGCCGTCTGGATCTCTCTGTACTTCCAGTGAGTCACCACATGATGGTTCTTCATTTCAGCCACAGGCGGCAACAAAATCCTCACTTTGGTCAAACGTCTCCATCACAGTTTCAGCGTCGCTCCTCGTTCTGTCAAAGCCGTCACACAAACACAGTGGAAGGACTCGCTGACTGATGTGACACCTGTCTAAGACTGTGGAGAGATTATTTTCACCGTTTCACCAAAACACAGAGTTGGTCTTCTACCAGTTCTTCGTGGTGAAAGTGATCAAACTGATCAGAGGCAGAGATACTGTCTGGGATGTACTGTGATGAAAGAAGCTCAGCGACACACACAAGGCACCAGACATCCTACTTAATATCATTAACATAAATACAAATATTGTTTAAAATAGCTTAACTACTCCTTAAAGCTATTCACACACTTCTTAAAGGAACAGTCTGTCATTTTATCTGCTTGGGGTTGACTGTGTTTTTCCATTTAAAAAAGGTTTGAGAATAAATAAGAGATTAAGCTGCTGTTTGAGTTCTTTTAAATTAAAATATAAATACAAACCAAAAACAACTCAAATGAAATTCACAAAGTTTGTTTTGTGTCAGAGTAAATTTAAAACGAACTTCAGTTCAAACATTCAGATTTTAGCAAAAACGACCAGATTGAAACCAAAATATTCAGATTGTACACGAGTCTCAAACTCTGTCAAAAAATCGGTTCTACCAAAAACCAGATTAGGCTAAAATGACTTACACTGTAAGAAAACAGTGACAGAGGACACCAAATCTTTACAATAGGCCTTTTTCACTGCAGACACTTTGACATATCACAGTTGTAAATGATAAAATAAATGAGGGCTGAATTCCATTTAGCTGCTTCACTTTCAGGTCCTGGTGTGGTTCCTGGTGACTCACTGTCCCACTGTCCTGGTTTACCGGGACACTTGAATAGAACAGAGCCGTCGTTAATGTCATTAACGACACCTGTGCTTTTCCTGCTGTGACAAGTCAAAATGTCTGCAGTGAAAAAGGTCTTTCGTCAGAGAGCAGCCTCTTCTGTGGGCCGTGGGGGCTGATGGGAGGTTTGAGGACCTGTCAGAAACCACGTGGCCCCGGTCTGATCTCACAGCTCGTCCTTGTTTGGCCTCGGCTGCGTCAGAGCGCCACTTCTCCCCAGGTTCACCAGAGGAAACACCACTGCACAAAATGCTTTTCCTCCCAGCTGCTGCTCTGTGCTGTCTGTGTTCAGGTGAGTGTTTCCAACCAACTGGGAGCCAACAAACTCAACCTTTAACAAACACTGTCACACGAACCTTCATCTGTCTGTTTCTCTACAGCGCTGGTTGCCATGGCAGAAGAGCTGATCCAGGACCAGTTATCATTGACCAGTAAAGTTGGTGACACAGTCTCCTTCAGCTGTGGAGGAACTCACCAGTGTAGCTATAATTATATATTCTGGTACCAGAAGAAAGACACAGAAACATTCACATTGATTCTGCGTTTTGAGAAGAGCAATGGCAAAATATATTCAGGTTACAATCATCCTCAGAAAGATGATTTCACAGCTGAGAATAAACAGAACGGCTGTGAGTTGAAGATAGAGAAAGTTGAACCCTCTCATTCAGCCACCTACTACTGCGCCTGCTGGAAATCTGGCTCCCACAGTGAGAAATGATCCCTGCAGCCTGAACAAAAACCTACAGATGAACAGATGTCAAACAGTGTTTGTGACAGGAAGAGAGCAGCAAACCACAGCCCAGGTTCACTTATTTCACCTCCAGCTCCAAGGACACAAAGACAAGTCTGATGAGGCTCCAAGCCAAAGCCTGAGATACAGATTAACAGGAGTCTACGGCCACGCAGCAGCTCTGTGAGGCCGTACTTACACACAGTGTTGCTTTGAGCCAAATGCTAACATGGCCGGTGTTTAGCCGGTATGATGTTGACCATGTTCACCGTGTCAGTTTATATAGGAAATGTTAGCATGCTAACACGTGCTAATAATCACTAAAAACAAAGTGAAGTTGAGGCTGATGGGAACGTCGTTAGTTCTGCAGGTGTTTGCTCATAAACTAAAGTATTGGACAAATTCAAATGTTGACCTCATGATGGCGCTGTGTTAAAACTTAAGACAACCAAAGTAGGGATTAATGTATTTCCCAAAAATCAGATATATTCTTTCCCCGGAGAAGAATCTCTCTCTCTCTCTCTCTCTCGGGAAACCTTGGAAATTGAGTTGTTTTAAAGGTGTAACATCCGCTAGCATCAAAACGCTTTAGCCATAGTCAAACACCACTAAATGCAACAAGGAGAAATATGGATAAATCTGCGAGTTCAATACCTGAGAGCTTTAGTGTATTTTTTGGTATTAATATAATTAATACAATGAATTATGTTAAGGCAAAAAAAACACCATTAATGTTAATAGACATTAGAATGAACACAACATAAAGTTCACATGCAGCTTGAACTTCATTATACCTGTGAGGAGGAATATGAAATACCAGGTGATTTGCCTGTGATGTGTCTGCTGAGAACAACCTCACGGAGGTGATATGTGACACATTTTCAATGTATAAAAGACAAATTCGTTGAAGCAAGTAGTTTTTGTCATTTGAAAGTAAGTTTTCAAAATCTATTGAGCTGAGACAGATTCCATTTTCTCCTAGTGTTCAAACCAGGTTCAGATTCACGCTCATGAATCTTTTTGTTCTAAGAGGAAGTGCAATCAGTGTCACGAACAAGCTCAACTTCGTGACGAACAAGGGAGACCACACCAAGAATCAAGGATCAAAGTAACACATTTATTTCACTAATATTAGACAATCCACGAAATTTACTGGGAGATATGCGAGTCCATTGTATCAGTAGTGAGATGAGTGCTTGAACGTGTGAACGTCTGGTGCAGGCAAAGGATAAAGTAAAATAGTAATGAAAACCCAAACTACTGTCTGCTGGGAGGAGAGAGAAAGAACTGTCATATCCAGCCCTCTTATATAAAGGTAGCAATCAGGAGGAGTTGTTTCAGGTGTAGCTCATCCGTCTGGACGCACCTCTGCCACTCTGCCTGCATCCTACAAGAACAGGAAAAACACACACACGAGAAGCCCCAAACAGAGTGGGAGGGGGCATCACACCCCCTGCATAAAAACGGAGCCCCGCCAGGTTCTCCGCCACAACATCACAAAAAGGTCCAATGTTAAATACTACAATTTCTTCAAATATGGGCAATGTTTAGCTACAGTTATGCACTGTGCATCTACAAGACGCGGGAAAGGGCAGCCGCCGTTACATTTTCAGCACCTTTAATATGGCAGATATCCAAACGACATGGCTCCAAAAATAATGTCCATCTCATTAAGAGTTGATGAGGATTTTGTAAAGAAAACAAGAAAGTAAGAGGATTATGGTCTGTGTACACTACGAGAGGAGTCCCAGAACCAACAGTCACCTCAAAATGCTGTAATCCCCAAATTAATGCCAGGGCCTCCTTCTCAACAACAGAATAGTTCAACTGATAGGAACTGAATCTTCAGAAGCACACTGGACCTTGGCTGACTAAACAAGCTTGACCTTAGACTTCAAAAGGTCAGTGAGGGGCGCCACAACTGAAGAGAAGTTCTTACAAAAACTTTTATAATAGCCCACCATGCCAGGAAAACTCCTTTTTTACTTACAAAGGATTGAAAATTCTTGACTGATTCCACTTTGGCCTTAACGGGACGAACCTCCCCCACTAGTCACTTTCTTTAAGTAGGTAACTCTAGCTCGAGCAAATTCACCGTTAACTGTGCCCGGACCAACCTGTCAAACAGTGCACGAATCCTCTGTAGATGTTTGTCCCATGTGTCACTGAAGTTGACAAATTCATCAAGATACACATGCACAACCCCACAGATCTGCCACCACACGGTTCATCGGCCGCTGGAATGTGGCCGTGGCATTACGTAAACCAAAAGGCATCACCCTATAAGAATACAAACGGGTAGGAGTTATAAACGCACTTATCTCCTGGGCCCGTGGAGACAGTGTCACCGGCCAGTATCCTTTAAGTAGATCAAATTTGCTCACAAATTTAGCTGAGCCTACTTGGTTGACGCAATCCTCCATGCGTGGCAAAGAGAGCAGATCTGGTTTTGTGACACTGTTAACCTTGCTGAAGTCAGTGCATGGCCGAAAAGTGGAATCAGGTTTTTTCACCAGTAAACATGGAGATGCCCAGCTAGAAATGGAAGGTTCCGCTATTTTAATATCTAGCATATATTGAACCTCTTTATCCAATTGTGCCCTCTTATCTGGCGAAACGCGATAAAAGCGTTGCTTAATTGGTTGAGCATCAACAACATCTATGTCATGTTCATTAAGATGTGATTGTGACGGAGCATCTGAAAATAGTGCTGGGTAGCTATTATAAGTGAAACCAGTTCATTGCGCTCAACCTCATCTAAATGCCCAAGCACTACCGGCAAAGACTTTAATGCCTCTGAGTTGTTTAAACTTACTTGCAACACACCATCTGTAGGCCATTCCCCCGACCCATTAACTAGCCCCACCAGCAAAGACACCTCTGTACTTACACAAAGTCCAGGTTTTACACATGGCACCTGATTAGAGCCAGGGAACAACTACTCACGGGCATAAGAATGCTTCATCAAATTGACGTGACACAATCTAGATTTTCCTTTAGGCAATGAGATCAAATAATTCTGTTCAGAGACAGGAATCCGGTGCTCACCTGGACTAACTCTCTCACAGCCAACAGCAACCAAGGCAGGCCCTCCCCCCAGTAGTGATCAAGCTTTGTGAAGAAGGCACACGAGTGAATTCAAGGTTTTAAAGAAAACGCTCTAAAGCACCTTGACTTTGGGGATGATAAGCGACGCCTGGTTGTGTTTAATCTGAAGCTGCTGAAAAACCTGTGAAAACAGATGAGAGCGAAAATTGGAACTTTGGTGAGTTTCTATGACTTTGGGAATGCCAAACACAGAAATGAACTGAGACAGTGCCTTCAACACACACTTGGCTGTAATAGAACGCAATGAGTAGGCTACTGGATAGCGGGTAGCCTGCCACATCACATTCACTGTCAACAAATATTGACTACCGCCTTTGGGGGAGGCAGCGTACCCACACAGTCCATGAGTAAATGCTCAAATGGCTGATCCAAAGCTTGAATTGGACACAGCGGAGCCGGACTTATGGACGGATTTGGCTTATCCATCAGCTGGCAAGTGTGGCAAGTTTTATGAACGCAGATACATCCCTTTTCAACCAGGACCAAAAGAAATGACGCAAGATGCGATGGTATGTTTTTTTTAAAAACCCATTTGACCCACTACATGATCATGGGAAGCTTTCATCACCGCTTCTCTAAATTTAGCAGGCACCACAATTTGCTCAGTTGGTTTTCCTACAAAACTGCGTTCCTGAGACATCCTGAGACAAGACATCATTATGCACAAAATACCCCTGAGCAGCAGTTTCCATGTCCCCCTCAGGAGACACCAGCTCAAAAAGGGCCTTCAGCGAGTGATCAGACTTTTGTTCCTGAGCTACCTCACTATGAGAAATGGCCTTGAGAGGCACAGGTATGACTACAACTTTTTCCAGAGCAGCCTCATCGTTTCTGCGAACCATAGCTCGAGTTCTTACGCAAGCTGGGAACAACTCCGCCTCAGGGACAGACTCTGCTGTTTTAACCACCTCTGACTTTGAGGGCAGCGATACTGTAATGCGGGTAACCACATTAGGGGGCGGAGCATCGGCCCAGACTTTACATCCTACCGGGTAATTCCCCAAAATCATCTCGACCTCCTCCACAGGCAATGCCGGACACACCCCAACTGCTACCTATCTGGTGACCGAACCGCAGACTAGCTCCAGTTTATGCACTGGTACTGGAATAATAGTCATACCCATACCCCGCATCGTGTAGCCTACCAGGGTCTCTCAAAATTTTAACTGCAAGTTACTTCTTTCCAGGCAGGGACACATGACCATCTGAAAGAAACGCTGAATAATCCCCTTTACTTTCAGGCACACAAGCAGGGGAACCGGGGGAATCAGAATGACCCACTGTTTGTAGTGCCAGCTGGGCAGAAGAAACGAAAGGGGCAGCCAAAGCAGCAGATTTTACTTGTGCATTACCTGAAAACTTTGCTTTCGCTCTAAGAGCAGGACATTCATTTTTCCAGTGCCCTTACATTGGCAATAATTACAAGTTCTACCGGAATCATTTCTCTTCCAAGTACTGTGTTTAGGTCCATAAGAACTGGACTCCCCATATGACATAAAAGATTTACCCATGCGTGCTGAAAAACTACTCTGCTGCACATTAGCCAGGTTAAACGATTTCGCCAAATGTATGTTTATGAGTCAGAATTTACTCATCGGCCAAAACGGCTGCTTCTTGGGGCCTTTTAACTTTTCGGTCATTTATGTAAGTAGCAATATTATCTGACACGCAGTTTTACAGTTGCTCAAGTGCTACTAAATCACACAGTTATTGAAAAGTTTTAACCTCTGATGCAGAACACCAGCAAATAAGCTGTACAACCAAATCTCTCACAAATTCGGTCTGGTGTTCCTTCTTTCTCAAATTCCTGAAACGTTGCCGATAGGCCTCAGGAACAAACTCTTACACCCGCAACACTGCAGACTTAAAACTACCATATCTTTTTACTCCCTACCACCATCAAAGACGCATGGGCCTCCTGTGCCTTACCTGTGAGGACGCATTACAACAATAAGCTGCGATGCTCATCAAACCAGTCACGGGACTCTGCCACCCGCTCAAACAAAGAAAACAACAGGTCAGGATCTTTTTCTGTGAACTTGGGAAGCAATTTCAGGTTAGTTCCAATATCAAATCCACTTTTTTCCTGAACAGCACCCCCACCAAACAGCTTTCCCTCTATTATCAGCTTCATTTTATAGTGTTCCAATTCTAATTTTGCCTTCTCATTTTTTGTTTCATCACTTCCACTTCCAATTGTTTATACTGTAACATTTTGTCCTGTTCTAATTCAATCATTAACTGCTTTTCAAATGTTAAAGCATCATGGGTCACTGTAGGTGGAGCCCATCATGTTTACCCACAACTTCAGACAAAATCTCATCATCAACCAGTTTATTTTTCAGAAAAGCTTTTAAAAATTTTCTTTCAAACGTTTATCAGTCACCTCAATATCAAAGTGCTCAGCAATCTTTAATAATTGGTCCTTCTTACACTGATCCAATAACTCCACTGAAGGAGTCTGAATAAATCTCAAAAGAGACCATATTCATAGTCATACCTTCAAATAGAGGACAAAGAGTGTAACAGGTGCACCTCAACAAAAATATTTTGTTACTATCAGCTTATTTGGTTTACAATTAATGAATATTTTTTCCCAGTTTCCCGCTATTAAAATAGGTTGGAAGTGGATTCCAGGGAATCTCTTTTCCTGGGATTAAACACTACACCAAAGTTATGACAATTCATCAAGAATTCATTGGGCAACAAAACAATGGACTTTATCACAGGATATAGCTGTTCGTGTCCCATCTCCAACAGAGAGTCGCTTTTGATTTGTTTTAAAGAATCACAACGATGTTTCCCTGACCTTAAGGTTATTATAGCTTTATCCATGACGACAAAGCTCATCAAACCTTAACAAAGTGTTTATTTTAACACAAATCATGATCTTTACTTGAACCTGACCAAACATGAACCAAAGTGTTGTCACATCATAAAACCGACAAGTCCTCAAACCTAAATGACCATATGAGTCCTTTGTCCCTAGTCTCTGATACGACCCCTGGGAGTGTTTCATGAATTAGCGCCCCTACGGCGGCAGGAGAGATGCCACAGATCGACTTAAACAGTGTTGTAAAAACAAAGAACTAACCCATTTATGCTGAGACAATGCTATGGTCAAGGTTTGATTAGGTTTAGGTACAAAAACAACTTATTGAGGTTTAGGGAGAGATCATGGTTTGGGTTACAATAAGTAACTCATTAAGGTTACAGGACCTTTGTTGTCATGGTTACAATAATCAACAAGTGGTTAAGGTAATTGAACGCTCATGGTCATGGTTAAGAGAAACAGCATTAATTATCGATTTGAAATGGTAAACAAACAGCAGTGTCCCCTGTTAAAGTCCAATGTGTTGTCAACCCATTCATCCATCCACAATCTCCTCCCTCGTGAAGTTTGTGGAGCTATAACATCGTCACCTGACTTCCTCCTTTAATACCATTATACTTCCTGCAGCCACGAGATGGCTTCATCAGTTGAATGTAAACTTGTGGTTTTGGGATATTTGCCAGAAAAACTGACGGTTTCTCACTCGACTGTAAGATATCACTCAACAATGAAAGGTAAACATGGGTGATAAGCTGTTTGCAGCAACGACATATGGGCTGCTTGTTTATGGGAGGACAGTCTCCATAAAACGGATTTATTTTCCTACAGTGATTTGTAACAGGTTTGGAAGAAACAGACAAATGATGTTGTCCTGCTGATGGTGGCATCTGGTCAGAAAAACTTGCGTGTGTTTGTTGTAGAGAACAGTTACAATCAACAAAAAAGTCACAAAATAGTCACAATGGACGTCACACAAGGCAAGTTGGTTCCACTGACTTTCAGCTGCTACAGTCTGGAACTCAATGGATTAGTCCACTACTTGTCTACCTCCCTGGCTCAAATTCAGCAGATCCCCCACAGCATCCCTCCTGGGGGCAGTATGGTGAGCACCTTCCTCAGCTCAGACGTGAACAGTTTGACCTATGGATAGATAGGAGACTGCCTCTCCCGCTCTACTGTTCCCCAGAGCCTCGCTAGGCCGGTAAGAAAGGAGATGGTGTAAGTGGTTCTGGCTTTTTTGATGGGGACAGAGGAAGGCTGGAGTTTGAAAGGTTTGCAGGCTCCTGGCTCCCTGGAGTAGCATTCAGGTGGTTATAGGCAGGGTTTGGAGGTGGAAACCGCCAGAGCAGGAACTGGAGACACTGCAGGAAGTGGTTGGGTTTGGACAGTGAGTGACTGGATCAGCTCGTTAATGGAGCCCAGGATGCACTCATGGAGGGAAGCCTCATGCAGTCCAATAGCTAGCGATGTGAATTGATGTTCATGGCGACGAATGGCATTGGTCAACTCAGTTCCTGGTCCCAAAGAGCTCGCAGCTGAGGTTTAGTCCATACTGTTCACATTGTACTGTGACGGCTCAGGTTGAGAAGGACTCAATAGAAAGACTCAGGACTTAGAGACATCGGTAAAAGTTCAGAACAGTTCATCTTCATCATGGCTCGTCAAAAAGGAGGAGGCAAGGGAAAAAAGTAGGCGGTGGGCCATGTTCGGTAACAGGCAGGAAGATGAACCAGGCAAAAGGCGAAAGGAGCAGGCAGGAGGCTCAATCTAAGACCAGGCAGGTCGTCAATACCAGGAAAAAACAAGAAAAACAGCCAAAAAAGGCGGGAAAGCTACAGCGTGGAAAGCACAATAGGCAATCTGGCAGGAAAGGAGCGAAAATGGGCCGGTATAAATACTACGACCTGATTAGGGAGTTGGGAACAGGTGAGTAGGTGGAAGGGGAGGAGTCAGGTGGCTGAAAGGCAGGAAAGCCGGGGGGACTGCAGGACAGGAGGTCGTGGCAGGGTCTGAAATGAAATGAGGAGAGTTAGTAATGTGGAAAAATGAATGAATGCATGAATGAACTGTGACAAATCAAACATTTCTTAAATCTACCTCCTTATCTAAGCTTAAGGAGCGAACCACATGACATACTGTTGAGTACGTTTATGTTGTAGAGATGGATTTGAAGTGATCTGCATCATTACACTTGTCTGCAATACATTGTGTATTTTATTGTGTTCTGTGTATTTTTATTATGTATCGTGATTTTAGCTTTGTACTTTTACATGGTATGTTGTATAATGCTTACAAGAGACTGTCACAGTCAAAGACTTGGACAAATTCAAATGTTGACCTGATGGTGGCGAAGTCAAAGGACCAAAGTTACCACAGTTCATCCTGAGGGGAACGTGAACGTCTGAAACTATTTATATGTGAATATTTGTTGAGATATTTGAGCAAAAAAGAGAAGAAAGGAAGAGACAGTCATGTTGATGTGAACATGAGAGAAACACTTGGTGGAGCTGAAACATGATCCTGGTTCATCATTTGGACTCGTTCACCTCAGCTGACACATTCAACAGCAGACAGGTTTTTGTACCAGTCTGTTTCACTGTGAGAGGAAAGTACTACTTCATCTTTGGCTCTGGAACTAAACTGTATGTAAAAGGTAAGAATCTACATTTATTTTCCTTCAGTTGTTTTACTGAAGAAGTTTAAAATGTGTTTTCAGTCAGTTTCTGCTGCTTCAGACTTTACATGTTAGTTTTTTCATAGTTAGTACAAAGTTCCTTATGCAGCCGATCTGAAATGGAAAGGTTGGATAATTTGTGAAAAGATGTTTAAATCTCACTGCACAGCAGAAGGAATTCTTTATTTCTGCTCGAGGTAAAAAGTTCTGATATTGTGAGTGCAATCTGGAATCAGCTGCTGCTGAATGAATCATCAGACGTCTTCTCTCTTCTCTCTCCTGAAATCAATTCATTTTTAGACAAATGACTGTGGAGGATTTTCCTGCTCAGTTGACTTTTTGTACAAAATTTAGAGTTGATCAAAGTGAATTTCAGTGATGAGCAGGATTCTTCACATTCAGTCTAATTCATAAAAGTAAAATGTTTCCTAAACGTTCATTTTGTTCACGGGAAATGATATTTCTAAAGTTTCTGGTGGTAAATACATTAAATGAACACAGTTGTTTTCTGATAATAGATTTATTCTGTATGAAATATTGGGAAAAAAATTGTTTTATATTCAACATTACATAAAAGTTGTATGATGTTAAATGATCAAGAGAGTGTCAATTAAATATAATTAATAGACTGAAAAGACATTTTCTGTTCATGCAGTATATCAGCATGATGATGTACAATATATAAATCTATATTACCAAGGTAAAATTCACAGTAAATACATGTTTCAGGTTAAAACTGTATATTTAATGATTGTAATGTCTCTTTATTTAACGGTGAGTTTGTGTTTTTGTGTAAGATATATTAACAATAAGGTGAAATATATTTGGCATTATCTGAAGAGAAATAGGCTATATGTTATTTTTATTATATTTGTTTTCTGTTGTTTCTATGACTGGAAATATTTTTTGCAAAATGTAGAATTTAAAGTAGCTTTTGTGGTTTAATGTAGAATTTGTTCAAAATTATAAGAGGTTAAATTTTAAGTGTAAATTTTAAGTGTACATTTTCATCATGACATTATGAAAAAATTATTTATTTGACACAAAATGGAATATATACATATGTATATACACATATATGTGTGTGTGTGTGTATGTTTAATGTTTAGAGACATTCTACTTGTGTAGCTACGAGAAAATACAAAAACACGTTCAAACTTCTTTATTTAAAATCAAACATATATGACCAAACTATATCATGGTCAATGTTTCAGGAATAAAATCTTGTGATATTATTCATATTGTGAAATCTGCCGTTAACACTGTTTATCTCACGACTGTCATTGTATGTTAAATAATGCTAAGTGTGTCTTTTTGTAAAAGATATAGTTAAAATATTGAAAACATCCTAATATAATATTATGATGACACATATATTCCGAGCTTATGATTTATAAAAGTGAAACATGAATCTAAAGAATTGAACTGCTGTTGCCATCTTTAACTTCCTTTAGCTTCCTCTTTCTCTGATCGTAGACATAATATACAACCATGATATATAGCACAGTAAATATATGTGGAGGTGAATCCAGTGCATGTGCTGAACTTTGTGCTGTATTGATGAGTAGTTTAGTGACCAGAGTCCATGTAGTTTCCAGGATCAGACTGAATGCAGTGCAGTGCTGGAAGCTGCTGCTGACTGTGTGAATGTGTGTCTGTGCTGCTTGTTGCTGCTGTCAAGCTTCAGATGAGCCGGTAGTGAAGCCTGTGGTGAGCGTGTACCCAGCAGCATCCAGAGCCCACCTGGAGGGGAAGAGCTCCCTGCTGTGTCTGGCCTCAGACATGTCTCCTCCTCTGGTCCAGTTCTCCTGGAAAAGACAGAAGCAGGATGGTCCTCTGGAGGAGCTGCCCCCTGCTGAGGGAGAGCAGCTGGAGCTCACAGGGTCGGATCGCGCCGCCGCCGTCTTGCTGATTCATCAGCCAGAGAACAGCACCTATAAATACCGCTGCTACGTCAGGCACGAGGGGGGCACAGTGGAGGCCCAGACAGAACAAGGTAATGAAGGCTGGGTGACTGTGTTCAGCAGTGATTCAGCTTCACGTGGAGACACTGTCAAAGACAGCAGAGCAGCAGAGGACTGACTGATTTCTCACTGCAACGCCAAACATTTGAATCCTTTTCTGTTTCAGAGGTTCCAGCTCCAGCAGCCTCCTGTCCTCCAGAGAGAGAGCCACCTGCCCTGCCAGCTGTGCAGCAAGCTGACTGTAAGATCCCCTGCTGCCTCGCTGCATGGACAGCTCCAATGTTCTGCTGCAGTTAGGGCTGCATATCAGTCTGTTCACCCTCTGCACATCCCTGAGGGATTTAAACCCACACTCTTCGATTCTGTTAGAGTTTCCAACAGCACAACAAATCCCAGTAACAGAGCCTTCACATCACCATTCTGACTAATAACACGTGTTGGGGGCTCTATACTAAATGTGGGGCTTTGAGGGTCCTAATAACAACTTGAGGGACTATATCTTAAAGTTCCACTAATTAATATTTCTGTATGACGAATGAATCGAATGACTCTGTGTAAGGTGAAAGGTCAGAGATGACTTTTTTCACTAGTTGTGGAGTTCTTCTGCCCCCAAGTGGCTGCAAAAAGAAAATCAATGAATCCAACTTCAAACTCATAATAATCAGATTTTCTTATATTTGCACTTTCCATTTGTTTCTGGAGTTACTTTAATTGTCATAAACACTTAGCAGAACAAGGTAATGAAGTCTTGGTGACTGTGTTCAGCAGTGGTTCAGCTTCATGTGGAGACGCTGTCAAAGACAGCAGAGCAGCAGAGGACTGACTGATTTCTTTTTTCATCCCTTTCTATTTCAGTGGTTCCCCTGGATCCTCTCCAGCGTCAGTGCAGGGTGAAGCTGTTCTGTCTGCTGTACACAGCGCTGATAGTGAAGAGTCTGGTGTACTGCTGTGGACTCTCTCTGATCAGGATCCTCAGAAACAAGGGACCATCCACCAGTGGCACACATGCCGACTGACTGTTTTCTGCTTTTCTGCCTTTTCTCACCATCAGTTCATCTCATCTACTCATTGCTCAGGAGTCAGAAGTGCACAGTCTAGATTCAGTCATCCGAAATACATACACATGTATATTTGCAGTTCCTCAGTGGGAATTCTGTGTTTGAGTGTTATTTTGATACACCTTTTTACAATATTTCCACGTTACATTCTGACTTGTGCGATAATAGAAATTTAAGCTGAATCATTAGCTGCTTGGTAGATTTTGTCTTACTCACAGTATTTTTTTCAATACATTCTGCAGGGTTTAGGTTTGTCAGATGTATTCACTGTAAACGTCTCAATAAACCGAAAAATCAGTGTGTTTGTTCTTTATAATCATCATGTATTTTATTGATTTCAAACAGAAAATGTGCTTCATTGGCAAGTTTGTTGAAATATACAAGTAACTTGACTCTGGTTATAAGTAGCTCTTAATATACTTTCACATAATGTCAAAAACAAACTGACAGGATGATATAAATATAGGCACACAGCTAAAAAAAAAACGCAACGACACTACAAAACATAAGCAAACATAAACATGTAGTTATTTTATGTAAACCAGTGGCTGTGGGTGTACCACCAGGCTCAGTGCTGGGTCCCCTGATCATTTAGGTTGTAAATTAATCATCTTTTATAACTGTGTCATAGTGGACGTCAAACTCTATGCTGATGAAACAATGGTTTACGCCCATGAACAATCAGCAGATGGAGCTGCTTTAAAACTACACTTGTTATAAAAATGATCACACAGCAGCTTGATCAGTCGAGGCTGAAGTTTAAATGTTGGCAAAACGATGGGTTTGTTTATTTTGTTTCAGAAAAACCCAAATACAACTTCAGTTTCACATTTCTATCATTAGAAAAAATGTTTGGTATAGTTACTGATTATGAGTGAACTAAGATTTATATTTATCTAACACGTTACAAGACAGAATCACAAAATAATTCACACAGAAATACACAAGTAACATATGCAATGTAAAAGAAAAACACAGCATGTTGTACAGTAACATATAATGTAGATAACATACAATGGGTCAGTGGGATTGATGAGATGAAGGAATTAACATCTGGTACTGATTGAGATGTACAGACTCCCCTGACAAAAGGTGTTTTTTTAATCAACTGTAACTTACTAAAATAACGAGACCTGAGGTGAACCAACATGGACGCTGTAGTTCTGCTTCGAGAAGAGAACGACAACATGACTTGTTTGTCTCAGTGGTTTGTGGTTGTGTCTCTGTGTGGTGAGTTTTCTTGCTCGGATTAATGACAACAAATGTACTTTTTTTTTTAATTTGCAGGCAGGGACTCGGTGTTGAACATGCTCTCATGGTATCAATTTAAATACTGTGAAATGTAATTTTTCTAAAGGAGAAATTCATGAGAGGATGTAAGATTTCAGAAACACCAACATTTCAGAATGAATCTCTTTTATTAATATTTCATATGAGAAATTACTGATAATTTGATAATAAAATAAGAACATAGTAATGAAAATATGAATTATTATATGCCTAAATCAAAACGTCTTACTTGCTATAATACTGATCCTTTCATTACCTTCAAGTTTTAGTAGTCAAAGAATAATTAATTATTATTAACATCTTATATATACAAAAAACCCCACAGGAAATATTTAGTTTCCTTCTTCCTAAAAACCTGCAGGAGGATATTTGATGTAAATCGGATGTTTATTCATATTCTAATGTAAAGCATTTATTTCTATGTGTTTAAAATTCACAAAAATCTCTGAAAATCATGATTTCAGTTGCGTTCTTAATATTAAAATCTTTTCTACTTTTTAAAAAAATATTTCTACTTTTTGCAAGTGTTCTTCATCTGTGTAGGAGTCAGTCATTATTTATTATTATAATAATGACGTCCACCAACACCTCACAGTTTTATTCTGCATACTCTCATGTTCAGACTTCATTTAGTAATTTGTCTCGTGTAAATGCTCTAAAGGCTGAAAACACAGTTCGATTTAGTGACAGGTAATAAAATGGGACCTTTGCAGACTGAAGGAGCTTTAACTTCTTTTTATTTCATCCAGGTTCATTTCTCAGCTCCGAGGTCAGGATTTGAGCTGGTTCTCTCACAGAGTGAGAACACAGATCCTTCCTGGAATGATTCTTTAACCAGAGTGGATGCTTGTAACTGTCATTGTGTTGTCACAGTGAAAGCCCAGAGCTAACGGCGTGAAGGCTGCAGAGCAGGAACCCACACAGCCCATCTACTGCAGGAAAGGAAGTGTTGATTTTTTATGAGTCCTAATAACCACTGAGAACAGATTCATATCTGCTGCTGTACACACTCATGAACCCCCCCTCCCTCTCTGTAGTTTGTCTCTTAGTGACACTTTTTCCGATGAGCCCTCCACCCACACAGAGTTAAACTGAGCCCAGCGACCCACAGAGACGAACCACCCGGAGGTCTCGCCCTTTGGATTTCTTTTATAGAGATTTGGAGTTTTAGCACTTAAAGGTCGCTTTAAAGTTTTACTGCCAACAAGTTCTCCTACATACCTGACACAGGTTGTTTGTCAGGACCCTCCAGAACTACAAGAATCAGAGTTTTCTGATCTGACGTCTCTAGAATTTGTCATCTAAGCTATCTAAGCTCTGAGGACCGTGGTTATGCAAATTAATTCTTGTTAAGGTTCATAAACCCAAGTAGTGAGGAGGTCTGGGAGCTAAAGTCAGGAACTAAATCAGGAGCTTCAGTGCGTTCATGTTCTGATTTCAGCCAAAAACGTAATGAACCATTCTTATAACCAACCACAACACTGCATAAGTGACATTTCTTATACTGATCAAAGTGATAAATGAGATGAACTGATGAGATTTTAATCTGTTGAATACCGATGAAAACTGAAGGTGTCGCTGTTGTATGACTTTTGCTTCACAGCCAATGCAGACAATGTAAAAAACATCCCAAAAAAAGACAAAATTTAATTTTTTCCACTTTCTCAGTTACTAAAATATATTTAATTGTATCATTTTCAACATGTTTTAAGATGAAGTTTGGAGTGTAAATCGTGTCATAGATGTAACTTTAAAAATTTTAGTCAGCTTTTAACTGAGGTCGTACTGTATAAGTAACTTTATATGTACTTTGAGTAGCTTGTAAATGATGTCATACACGTACTTTTGTATTTATTTATATTAGTTTGTAAATAATATCTTATATTTAACTAAATGTAAAATAAATGATTTCATATGTTTAACTTTATATGGATCTTAAGTAACTTGCCCTGCTGTTTTATTTGTGTGTGTAAGCAACAGTTTCATCAGCATAGAGTTTTACCTTGACACTGACGCATTTGTAAAGATGGTTAATGTTCAAGTTAACTCCCCAGTTAAGCTGTGCGCTTATAATTGTATCTTCCTGTTCATTTGTTCCTGGCACTTTATTAAAGTATACTGAGAGCTATTTACAGCCACAGTCAAATTACTTGTAGGTGTCAGTATATCTGGCCAACATAGTCGATTCTGTTTCTAATTGTTTGATCCAAAATCAAATTTAAATTCATAAAAACAAGGATGTTGATACTAAACAGACAGTGTGATTTTTTTTAATATATATTGAGAATGTTACAGTGATTGAATTTAACAAACTGGCCACACTCTGCAGAAAGTATTAAAAAAAAAACACCTAATGATTCAGCTTAATTTCCTATGAATGTACGAGTCACTATTAAAGTAGATATAGAGTATTACAATAACACTATAGTACACAATTTAAACTTAGTAACTGCAAATATATGTATATGATATATGTATTTATTATTTTTAGACTGACTGTATCTAACCCGTGCATGAAAACATTCCTTCTACTTGAATTTCTCAATAGTGATGGAAGTGATGAATGAGATGAACTCATGGTGAGAAAAGGCAGAAAACAGTCAGTGGGCATGTGTGCCGCTGGTGGATGGTCCCTTGTTTCTGAGGATCCTGATCAGAGAGAGTCCACAGCAGTACACCAGACTCTTCACTATCAGCGCTGTGTACAGCAGACAGAGCAGCTTCACCCTGCACTGAGGCTGGAGAGGATCCAGGGGAACCACTGCAACAGAAAGGGATGAAAAAAGAAATCAGTCAGTCCTCTGCTGCTCTGCTGTCTTTGACAGCGTCTCCACATGAAGCTGAACCACTGCTGAACACAGTCACCAAGCCTTCATTACCTTGTTCTGTCTGGGCCGCCACTGTGCCCCCCTCGTGCCTGACGTAGCAGCGGTATTTATATGTGTAGAAAGCGTCCCGATCTTTTTCAGCAGAACTGGACCAGAGGAGGAGACATGTCTGAGTGACTTTGAAAGAGGGTTCATTGTTGAGGCACGGACAGCAGGAGCTTCAGTCACAAAGACTGATTAACTGGCTCGTGTTTCAATAGGAACAGTGACTAAAGTGACATCTGCATTTAGATCTAGGGGAAGGACATCATTGATTCGTGTGATAATTAAGGAAAAACAAAAGAGCAACTCTTCTGAGAATGAGACCGAGAATGTCAATGCAGGACGTGATCAGACTGTGTCAGCA
This sequence comes from Xiphias gladius, assembly GCF_016859285.1. Taxonomy (NCBI): domain Eukaryota; kingdom Metazoa; phylum Chordata; class Actinopteri; order Istiophoriformes; family Xiphiidae; genus Xiphias; species Xiphias gladius. Next base: position 100,777 of record NC_053414.1, on the reverse strand, counting down.
AGAACAGTCTTTGTGCCGTCACATAGGGAGGGATATTATAGTAGGGTTGCAGTGCATGAACCCTCATTACAAAGATGAATGCATATTTGAGAGTTCAGTGGAAACCATAGACACTGGTCTACAGAGATGTGGACAAAAGTGATATGGTCCGATGAGTCTTGCTTCACCATATTCTCGACTTGTGGGCGAGCGCATGTGTGGCGTACACCAAGAGAACGGTACAGGCCTGAATGCTTTGCCCCTACACTGAGGGGATCCGGAGGCTCTGTTATGCGGTGGGGGGCATTTTGGTAGGTTATGGTTTGGGTCCACTTGTCCAATTAGAGCAAATCAATACACAGTTGTTCTGAGTGATCACCTCCATCCTATGAGGAAACATTCCCATCCTGATGGGAGGGGTATCTTCCTGAATTACAATGCCCCCATCCACGCCAATTATATGTATAATTATATATTTGCCACCATATATTTTTACATATCAAATTTATGACACATTTAAGACTGAAGTGTTGTGGTGCTGTTGAATGTTATTTCTCATATTTTGTCCACCACACCACACACCACAAAGAAGGTAGTTAAAATGTTTATAAGCCCACTGTATGTGTGATACATGTATATGATGTATTATATAATATTTATCATATGAAATATTTACTGTACATCATATCAAATACACATAGAGAGATAGAAATAGTGACATGATTAGCATTTTTTTAACCATTTTCCAAAATATATTTAGTATTTTATATAAATATATTTACGACCAGATATCAATTAAAACATATTGAATTTACTCCTGCTCATCAATGTTCATCTCATTAAATTTCAAGATTTTGTACCAAAAATTCAACTGATCCTCTGAAGCAGGAAAATCCCGCACAATAATTCAAAAGAAAACCAGTCGGAAGTTTGATTAAGCAGCAGGTGTTAATCAAACAAATGGAGCCAAAATATCAGTGACAGGATTCTCTCAGTACTTTTCACATTTTTAAGGTTTTAGGATGCACAGGGAAATTATGACGACTACTAGGCTCTTTTCAGATACTAATCTAGTTTTAAAGTGAGAATGGGTGCATAAATACCTGTCTACTAATTAAAGAAAACTAAATTGTAAAAACTTAAAGCAACAGTTAACAAACTTCCTGGCTGCATCCTGGTGTTGCATTCAACAGCACCACAAACTTCTTCAGTAAAACAACTGAAAGAAAATAAATGTGGATTCTTACCTGTTACATACAGTTTCGTTCCAGAGCCAAAGATGCCGTAGTAATTTCCTCTCACAGTGAAACAGACTGGTACAAAAACCTGTCTGCTGTTGAATGTGTCAGCTGAGGTGAACGAGTACAAATGATGGACCAGGATCATGTTTCAGCTCCACCAAGTGTTTCTCTCATGTTCATCTAAGCTTATACTGTATTAATAGATCATATAGATGTTTGTGTCTGTGTATTTACCATTGAAAAAATTAATTGTATTATCGTGATTTCTGTAAAAATGAATATTATAATTAATAAAAAATTCAAAATACTCAAGATAATGTATAGCTGTGTTAATTTCAAAAACCACGATAAACAGCAGTTTATTGCTTCTTTAAAGCCAACTGGAAATGTCTTCTTAAAAATCTCCTGTAAAGGAACTCTGACCTTTTAAGAGGCTTAAGGAGCCGTAAGGATACATTTAATATTCTTTTAATGATATTTGTTCCCATATGTGTTCTATTACTCTCAACAGTTTGATCCTTTTCACCATGAAAAACTATTAGAAGACTGACGTTACATCGGCAGACGAGACATGTATGTCTCTTGATGGTCTTAAACAGACTGGCCTCCACTACTTTGCACCTTATAATGGAATGATTTTGAACTTTTAACATCAGGTTAGTGTTGCCTCTGATTGTCTGTGACGCTGCATGTGCTTTTGCTATGTCTGGCTAGGTTTGTTTTTCTTTCTCTCTGCCGTACTCAGGTCTGTCTTACAAAAGAGGCCTCGATCTCAATGAGGTTACCCGATTAAATGGAGGTTATGGACAAGTGAGGTCTTCCCGACATCGCCACGTGGCAGGTTTGAGGCAAAAGTCGATCACGTGGTGGGTTTCTGTTTGCCGCTGGTGCTGAAATGAAAAAAGGCAAAGAGTAAGACCGCCACCCTGTGGTTGGTCGCAAGAAGTGCAAGGAGATCCAGATGATGCTGATGGTGGTTGGCATGACAACCTTATGACGCCTTCTTATTTTATTGGCAGAAAATAACACAGTGATATATCTAGAACTAAACAATGCACAGCAGTCACTGACACTTGGGGTCAATGTTGCTACTATCTCTGCAAATAGTTCAAATACTATTTATACTGCATCTAATACAAGACAGTAAACTCTAAGATTACCAACATAGCTACTGTACTTCTGCTGGCTCTCATAGAAACCTGGGGTTCTCAGTGACAGAGCCTTTTGTCTCTCCCTCAGTCAAAGAGGTCTTAGCTTGTAACAGAACTTTCTCAGTGCCTCTTTCCCTCTTTGTTTTCAGTTATGTCATTTCGCTCTTTTTAAAAGTGTGTGTGTGTGTGTGTGTGTGTGTGTGTGTGTGTGTGTGTGTGATTTTGTGGGAGTCCATCTGTTATTTGTGTCCAGTTTTCTGCCTATCCTGTAAAGCACTTTGGATCTATTGTGTTGTGTGACAGTACAGTACATTAACTGACTTGACAAATACTACAGCCATACATAGTTCTGCTCTTACTAGAACACTTCAGGTAGTACAGTTGTCGGGCTAAAGGTCCACTACAAAAGGTGCCTGCTGTTAGAAATACTTCAGTTAGTATTCCTGTAATAGACCGTCAATTTACTACAGACCATAGTTCCTGCTACCAGGAATAAAAAGCTGCAGCAATAGCCTACTAAAATAATTAGCACTATTAATGGGCTAGAATTAATACAAAATAAGAAGATGCTTTACAAAGGAAACAACCTGAATGAAAGAGCCAATACACTTCTGCTACTGTTGTTTTTAAGACAAAGGAAAATAGACACTTTGTCATTGTAGGCATACAACGAAACTATGTTTGGTAACTGTCAGACACCAGCAGCAACAAAAGAAAGAAATGAAAAATAAATAAATAAGTCAAATAAATCATAACATAAAAAACAAGATAAATATGTATTAGCGTCCTCTATTTATATATAATAAATAAAAGGCACTTGGATGAGGCTCTCATTCCTGATGTATATATCTTTTTTTTTTGCTTTTGTTTGAATAAGGTTTACAACAATTGTTTTGGGTAAAATTCTTATTTATTTTTAATTTGGCAACTGTTATTCACGACATTTAACAGGCCCAGCAGGCTCTGTGATCCAGATTTCTCCCAAAATCCTGCTTAAATAAGGTTCAACTTGGTGGATCAAATACACAACGTATTGATCAGAAGTCACTCAAAATGTATATAGGCTTAGGGCCCTAGATCCATCTTTGACTTCTCTGTATTGGCCGGTGAGCAACAAAGCATTGAATCGACATATCTCTGTTGTTTTTCCAACTGCTACAAATACTTTATCCAGTATGACTACAACACATTCCTGATCTCTTATATCTGTTGTCTTTGTCTTCATTTGGCCGCACATCCAAAATACCGGTAGTATTTAGCTTGTTTTTTACTCTGTCAGTCATCTGCCACAAACCCACACTAGATGCCTGCAGCAGGCTTTGTGAACCACATTTCTGCTAAATCGTACCGAAATAAAGTGCAGCCTGGTGGATCAAATCTATGACGTATTGATCAGGCGTCGCTAAACCTTTATATAAATTCTTTAGTCTAGTTCTTTGAGTTGTCTGAATTGACCATCAAGCAGCGAATCATTAAATTGACAGATTTCTGTGTGGAGTTCGGCGGCCTTAGCTTTCTCTCCAAGTTCAGACTCAAGGCGGGTAAAGTTTATTCTTAATACGGTCGCTGGTTTTGACTGTAATAATGAATAACCTATATGCATGTTTTGTATTTGGTTTTAGTTTCCCGTAGGCTAGCAGCTAAGCTAACCAGTAAACTCCTATTATCAGTACCGCTGACCTCAAACTCAGCTAGTGTTATGCCCCGAATCATCCAAACCACATTGGACCACAACATCCTATAAGCACATATAGCTAAAAAAAGGGGGGTTAATACATTTTGAGGCCAAATTCTTGAGATATAGTTCGTCCATCCTGCCCAAACTGTCATGTTTCTGTCTTGTTGACTTCCTGACACAAAAAACGTCACTGCGACGTGTTGCATTCTGGTAAATGTAGTCAAGGGAACCTTAACGTTGCTAATTTTAATCATTTAACTATTGACACAGGTTTAAGTTAATATGTCTTCTCTCGTTAGTTGGTGTTATTGGCACGAAGAAAAGAGAAAATGCAGTCATTCAGATCATCGTGCGTAAAATATTTGAACGTAGTTACGCAGCAGAACTACAACTCCCACAGTCTGGCGTCATTGCGTATCACGTTTAACAACGGTCAGTCGCTAAAGAAAAAAACAGCCGCTTCCGTGTTGTTCTTCTGTTATTTTGGTTAATAACTGTCGATAGCGGGGTCCGGGCTCGTCTGACGGTCTCGCCGGAGTGTGACTATCATGGTTCTGTGAAGCTGAAAGACAGTTTCAGCTTCTTTTTTTACCCGAAATGTCGCTGCTACAGAGCTCAAAGAAAAAAGACAAGCGTATTTTGTCTGGTACCTGCCCAGACCCGAAATGTCAGGCGAGGCTGTTCTTCCCCGCTCACGGCTCCGTTAGCATCGAGTGCACCGAGTGTGGTCAACGCCACGAGCAGAAGAACCTGTTAAATGTCGAAGAAGTGACTGATCCGGATGTTGTGCTTCACAATCTGCTCAGAAACGCCCTGCTCGGCGTCACCGGGGCCCCGAAGAAAGGAACCGAGCTGGTGAAGGTAATGGGGCTTTCTAATTACCACTGCAAGCTCCTGTCCCCGGTCCTCACCAGGTACGGCATGGATAAACAAACCGGCAAAGCCAAGCTGCTGAGGGAAATGAACCAGGGTGAGATGTTTGACTGCTCGCTCCTGGGAGACAGAGCTTTCCTGATTGAGCCGGACCATGTGTCCACCATGGGCTACGGCAAGGACAGGTCAGGGAGCCTCATATACCTCCATGACACCCTAGAGGAGGTTAAGAAAGCCAACGGTAACAGAGAGTGTCTCATTCCGGTCCACGTAGATGGAGACGGGCACTGCCTGGTTCATGCTGTGTCCAGAGCCCTGGTAGGAAGAGAACTCTTCTGGCATGCCCTGAGAGAGAACCTCAAACAGAACTTCAAGCAGAACCTGGACCGCTACAAGGCCCTGTTTCAGGATTTTATTGATGCGGCAGAGTGGGAGGACATCATCAATGAGTGTGACCCCCTGTTCATCCCACCTGAAGGTGTGCCGCTTGGACTACGCAACATCCACATATTTGGTTTGGCTAACGTCCTCCACCGTCCCATAATCCTGCTGGACTCCCTCAGTGGAATGAGGAGCTCTGGGGATTATTCAGCCACCTTCCTGCCCGGGCTGGTGGCTGAGGAGCAGTGCCGGGGGAAAGATGGGAAGCTCAACAAACCTATCTGCATCGCCTGGAGCAGCTCCGGCAGGAACCACTACATCCCCCTGGTGGGAATCAAGAACACGGTGCTGCCCAAGCTGCCGGCCCGCCTGCTGCCTAAGGCCTGGGGCGTCCCTCAGGAGCTCATCAGGAAATACATCAAGCTGGAGCCAGACGGGAGTTGTGTGATTGGCGGCGACCGCAGCTTGCAGGATAAATATCTGATGAGGCTGGTCAATGCCATGGAGGAGGTGTTCATGGAGAAGCACAGCATCCACCCGTCGCTGGTGGCTGATGTGCACCAGTACGTCTACAGACGGACCGGTGTGATCGGCATCCAGCCCGAGGAGGTGACTGAGGCGGCTAAGAAGTCGGTGATGGAGAACCGGCTGCACCGCTGCCTGATCTGTGGCGCCCTCTCTGAGCTCCACGTCCTGCCGGAGTGGTTGGTTCCTGGTGGAAAGCTCTACAACTTAGCCAAATCCACCCACGGCCAGCTGCGGCCGGACAAGAACTACAGCTTCCCCCTCAATAACGTGGTCTGCTCTTATGACCCCCAGAGAGACGTCCTCATCCCAGATTACAAACTGAGCTCCCTCAACACCTGCAGCTGGTGTCACGGCACGTCAGTCCGCCACATCCGTGGCAACGGGTCGGTGGTTTACTTGGACGGGGACAGAACCAACACCCGCTCCCAGGGGGGGAAGTGTGGATGTGGCTTCAAGCATTACTGGGAGGGAAAAGAATATGACAACCTCCCCGAAGCCTTCCCCATTACGCTGGAGTGGGGGGGTCGGGTGGTGCGAGAGACTGTGTACTGGTTCCAGTATGAGACAGACACAGCATTGAACAGCAATGTGTATGATGTGGCTATGAAACTGGTCACCAAGCACTTCCCTGGGGAGTTTGGCAGCGAGATCCTGGTCCAGAAAGTAGTCAACACCATACTGCATCATACCGCTAAGAAGAACCCGGACGAGTACAACCCAGTGTCTATCGACGGGGCTCATGTTCAGCGTCTCACTGACGTCACAGAGACTCAGCAGGTGATGGACCCCCAGCCGCCCACTAAGATAATACTTACTGGTCAGAAAGCAAAGACACTGCACAAAGAGGAGCTGACGATGAGCCGAGCAGAGCGCAGCATCCAGCAGAGCATCAGCGAGCAGGCCTTCGTCACTCAGAAGCGACGGACTGACAAGCTGAAGCAGGAGCAGAAAGGCCACGGCCGGACGTCTTCCCCTGGCGGGTCTCCAGAAACCTCCTCCTCTTCAGCTCCGGCCACACCCACCAAATCCTCCTCCCCCTCCTCGTCCTATAAGGAGAAGAAGATCCGTGTGACCACCAGTGACGGCAGGCAGGCCATGCTGACCCTGCAGGCCCACACGACCTTCTCAGAGCTGCAGAGGAGCATCGCCAACCAGTTTGCCGTGCCGCCAATGCAGCAGTGCATCCGCTACGGCTTCCCGCCCAAGGAGCTGGTACCCCCGAAGGACGGCGAGGAGAACGAGCCCATGGCGCTGCAGCACGGTGACAGGGTGACAGTGGAGATATTGAGGGGCCCTGAGGACAAGAGCACCGCGGCCTCCATCCCGCGAGCCTCCAGCTCGCACTCTGCCCTGCACTCGGTGAAGAGTGAGGACGCTGTGACATCCGGCAGAATGAGCAGCCGGGAACTCCAGGACAGCATTGACCTTGAGATGTCCTCCCTCTGTCTCCTAGCGACCTTGATGGGTAAGAATACAGAGGAGTGTGACATATAGGCGAGGTCTCCTCCCCACCTCCCTATGAAACTTTTACCAACACACCAAATTTAGTTCTAGGAGCAGATTTTAAGGCAGAGACAAACTGAATCAAAAAGTCAGAAGTCATAAAGGTTCACTCAGGTCATATGAAACAGAGGAAAACATTGGCTGAAATATTTAACATTTGTTTTTTTAAAGATGATTTTTTTTTGACAAATCACCAATTTGTAGAAATTGCAGTCAAATTATTTTGTCATCTAACTAATTGTTTCAGCACACGATCATACTTACATTACAACTCTAATTCTTGTAGTCAGAAGGTTAATTTATGTCACATCTCACTACAGTTGGACTTGTGAAGATATCAATTTACGGTTGACAGTTTGATTTGAATATAAAGGTTTTCCAACTAAGACTAATCTTAGTCTGTTACTGCTGGCTGAAACCTCCAGTTAAAGATATCCACAGTGACTTTTTAACTAGCTTAAACAAGACTTTCATTCTGTCCAGTCCTGACCAATTAAATATGTTTAATCAAAGTTTACATTAAATTCCCTAAATATCACATATGATAATTCCAGTATAAAGGTCTTAAACTGGAGTTATTCTTCATGAATTTGAGTTTCGTACTGGTCAGAGCTATTTTATTGACAGCTTCAAAGATGTTAAAGTTTGTCTTAAATGGAGTTTTACTGAGATTTTATTTTTGAGATACCGTCACTCACCATTCTGAGCAGTTACTGCATTCATGGTTGTCGGTTTGACTTGTAGATAACAAAAACATCTTGTCATCATTTAAGCTAATCTGTACATTAAAGGTCCTAACACATAGTCAGTCACCCATGTGAACACTGAAGCAGTTTTTGCTTGTTGTAATCATTCCTCCTTTTCATACTGTACATTAAGAGAACCCTTAATGTAAGTGATGGGACAAAATTCACAGTCCTCATTCTCCTTGAAAATACGTTCCAAAGTATATCTGAAGTTCATATGAGACTTCAACAGGCCGAGTTTATCTAACCAAGTGGATATCTGCCAAAGTTGCAGTGTTACTGTTGCTCCACCGCAGCTCAGTAAGTACGTACTGTACATAAAGAGGGAATTTTATGCTAAAAAGACTGAGTCTTTAGAAGATATCCCCTTGATTTGACCAACTCAGACCACTGAAGTTTCATATTAGCTTTAGATTAAGTTTGCAAAGACTGTGGATTTTGTTCCACATCACTTTCATTAGAATGGCACTAGGAAGAGAGATTGTAATGGCCAGTATGGACAGGAGGAATGATCATAGTAGCTGAAACGTGTTTCAGTGTTCATGAAGGCACCTGGCTACTGTTTGAAGACAGACTTGAACAATTGTTAACACCTCCTTTTAAGGAGATCATGCAACTTGCTACAACAACTAGCAATTTGTTTTCCAAGTTGAAACATCCGATCTCAAGCAGATGTGTCTTCACCTCAGTTTACAACATCTGGAGCGAATTTGTGTCTATTTGTGTCGTGCTGATGTTGAATGTGTTCACGCTGCATCACGTGAAATGCAGCTGAAAGGCCTCATTCACCACACCTACGGTTGAACCTAAGGTGGGTTATTTCTCAGTGTAAGCAGGGAGCGAGAGCTGAGCAGTTGTGACGCTGTTTCACTCTACTCACATACTCTTGTCCAGATGTACGGCACACATGCACGCTGGTTCCCGATTGGTCACAGCAGGCAGGTGAATAATAGCCTGCAGGTATTGACTGAGCGGCTGATCGAGCTCACAGTCTGCAGGTGATGCCCATCGCAGTGGCTGTTTTTGATCAGCTGCCCTGAATACTACCAGAAAAAGTGTGTGTGTGTGTGTGTGTGTGTTGTGAATGTGCTGACTCAGGCATCTCACCTGCCAACAGGGTCAAAGGTCACGGCTGCATTCAGATAAACAGATCAGCAGGCCAGCAGGCAGCATGACAGAGAGCGTCTGTCAATATTCAGGAAGGTTTCATCTGCACTCTGAATTCTCTGCAGGCCTGACGCTGCATTTCCTGTTAGCAAGAGCTCATATTCAATAATCCTCCTGTCCAAGAAAAAACAAAACATCCGCTTATCAGTCTGTGTTTCTAACCTGGATCGCAGAGTCTTCATACTGAGAGTTTATACAGAGCATCAGCAGAACTGTTTAGATACATCAGTGAACAATTTAGGTACATTTTTACTACCTTACTTGGTTATGTGGTGATTTATGACTCCCCTGATGTTGACTTTGTTGATTTGAATATCAAAAAGTATCTGTGACATACATATAAACAGAAGAAACGTGTCAGTGCCAAAAAAGAAAATGCACAGTCATGCACGTGTAATTAAATAATTAATATCCCATCAGTGAGCACAATTTTGATGTTGTTCCAATAATGATAAGATGTTCTGTGATTATTGTGATTTTTGTTACACAATAACAAGAAACCAAATAATTTTTGGTTTTAAAAACAAACAAAATATTTTTGTTGTTTACCTAATTTATGTGCACTCCTTACATTTCAGCTCAGTGTGAAAGTCACTACTGCATTTCTCTCCTCTCATCTACTTTCTACCCACGCACCCAGAGCGGGAGCTGATCAGAGGAGCGATAGGTTGACATCTTGTTTCTTTAAGTGCAATAAAAGCTTTCCAACAAGTGCTATAAAGTCCTCTAAAACCAAAGATGGACAGACGTCGACACAGGAGCTGCGAGGAAGCTAGCAGCTCTGCTGCTGATGGCAGGGAAACTACTCCTGATAGTCCTGGCCAGAGGAACCAGCTTGGCACTAGCGTTGCTGGCAAAGCAGAGACGTATACAGATGTGTAACGTGATGTAATGACGTGGCTCTGTGGTGGCTCTCTAGCCTGTGGAAAAGCAAACCGGCTCTTAGAAGGTTTGCAAGTTGAGCCATCTCCGAACTGGCACTAGCACCAGCCCGCAACTAGCGCTACATTCGTTTTGGTGGAAAGGGAGTTATAGAGTCCCCAGGTGGTGCCCTTGACAAGACCCTACCCATAGACTCCAACTGCTCTTAGTTGCATTAGCACAGACAACAGTTAGAGCCTTCCTCTTAGCGACTTGCAGTCACATTGAGGTTACCCTCTCGTTCCCTGGGGAGAACCAGGCATTTTTCATAAAATTTCTGACATAGACAAAATGAATAATCGATGAATCAAGAGACTTATCTGCAGACTAATCGCTAGTTGGAACCTTAATTTGAATTGTTATATCAGGTGTAGTTGTAATTGGGACATTGTGAACAGGTTATGTGCGCTGCATAAAGAATATGAAACATGATCAAATTTAGAAAAACAGGACCCACTGATAAAATTATGTGACATTTTGTGAAATACACTTATTGTCTTTCTTGCTATGTGTTAGATGTTCAGATTGATACACTCTCATGTCTGTACTCTTAATATGAAGCTACAGCTAGGAGCTGGGAGGACCAGTGCCTCAAGCCAGTGGAGACTGCTGGCTATCTTTAAATCTGCCAATTATTTTTTTGAATAATCTTTTTCTCTATAAAACGCCTGAATACAGTGCAAAATGCCTGTTATACTGTAATTTCCCACAGACCTAGGTGACAGCTTCAACTGTCCAAAACCTAAAGATATTCAGTTTGCTATCATGTACAGGATGACAAATAAAAGCAGCAAATTGTCAAATTTGAGAAGCTGGATTCAGCATTTTTCAACTAATTGATTAATCAACTAATTGTTGCAGCTCTAATTTTACTCAACAGCCATAGCCACATAATTAGACATAACTTGTCTCTTGAGGAAACAGATGAGCAGTCAGTTTCAGTTAAGTTACAACCAATCGTATAAACCACTGATCTTAGGGGGAAAAAACCAAGATGAAGTCAGAGATTGTAACCTAAACTGCATTTTGTAAACAGTGTCCATTAGATCAGAGAAACTTTGACCCACTCTACTTAAGGCAAGCTAGCTAGCTTTATTCAGACAGCACATTTCAAACATATAGGCAATTCAAAATGTTTTACATAGATTTGAAAGAGTTGCCCAAACAGCAGCCCAAGGATCGAACCCTGGGGACTCCACACATCACGGTGATCCTTTAAGATTTATGATCACCAATAGAAACAACATATCCCCTCAATTCCAGATGTGATCTGAACCAACTCAGGTCTGTGCCTGATATACCCACCCACTTCTCCAGTCTGTCAAGATGCATTTTTTTTTTTGTCCAAAGTATCAAAGGCTGTACTAAGATTAAGCAGCACCCAAACTGATGTTTTACCTGAATTAGTATTTAGACAAATGTCATTTAACACCTTTTATTAGTAGAGTCTCAGTGCTGTGATGTGGTCTGAAGCCAGATTGAAATCTGTCCAAAAGGCATTTTAAAAGTTGTTAAATTGAATCTTAACAGTTTTCTGAAAAGTCTTTCCAATAAAAGGAAGATTGGGGATGGGTCTGTAATACTTTAGTATTGAAGGATCCAGACTGCCTTTCTTTAGAAGGGGCTTAACAACTGTTAGTGTCAGTGATTTTAGGGACAATGAGTGAGCCACTGATCATTTTCAGCACCTCCATTTTTTTAAGCAACTGAAAACCATTTAGAAAAAGCTGGTTGGCAGGGTGTCAAAACAGCAGGTGGACGACTTAAGATTCTTAACTTCATCCTCCAGAGTTTTAATATTGACAGCGGTGAATGCTGATCATTTAGCCGAATTGTTTCTCTGCGGCTGCAGCAGTGGTCTGGTTCTATTGTTTGACATGGAGGAATTTATGGCTGGTCTGATATTTCTGATTTTATTACTAAAAAAGGTGAAAACTCATTACACTCATTGATAGGTAGGACATCTGGGGTAAACCCTGTTGGGGAACTAGTTAGCTTCTCAATAGTGGCAAACAAGACACGAGAACTGTTGCTATTCTAGTTGATGATGTTTGAGAAAAACATGTGTTTAGCCATATTTATTTCAGAGTTGTAAATGCGAAGCCTCACCATTTGCTTCTTTTTCCTTTTCTCCATGTATGCAAAGCTTTCCTGGATCTGTTTTGTGCTTTCTGCTTGCTTGTGATGATTTTTACCTTTCCAGGTGCAATGGCATCAATAACTTTCAGTCAAAAAGTCGTTTTACAGTCGAAAGTAATGATGTTAGGTTTAGTGTCACAGACATAGCTTCCATAAAAGGTCAGATAGTACCTTTTTTTTTTTTACAGAAAGTAATTTTGTTTGGGTAACAAGAGAAACTGATATATTAAAGTAAACACAAGAATGACCAGAAAGGCCTATGTCCCTGATAAAAGTGTTAGAAATATCAACACCTTTGCTAATATCCAAATCCAGAGTGTGTTCTTCCACATGCTGCACCAGATCAAAAGTTCCAAATAGACCATAGAAAATCTGAGGTAACAGAAAGCAGCTCAGTGAAGCTGTTAACAAGCTTTGAAATTAGTTGAGTCTTCACATATGAGAGCAACACCATCACCTTTCTTGCCAGGTTGTGAGACAGGAAAAAAATGAATGTTTGGAAGGGCTGACTAAATGAGAACTGGTAAACTACTACTATTATCCTGCCAAGTTTCAGTTTAAAACATAATTTAAGGTAGTGATAAGATTATTAATTGAAAATGATTTATTGCAAAAAAATCTAAAATTCAACAGAGGTAGCTTTGTATAATTAGTGGGGGGCCTGAACACGTTATGGAATTATTAACCAGATAGACCTGATCACTGAGCACAGTGCACAGTTTTTTCTATTACTCATCAATAGAGGAACAGAGAAACTCTGTTTGTGTGCTTGCACTTCAGTTGTCTTCCCTTTATTTTTGCCTTTCAAATCAGTGGCTTGGATAACTGTGTCAAGGGTTTATTTTAATTTTGTATGCCTGTCTGACCACTCATGTCGCTGTTGCTGTTGGACTTTCAAAGCGGTGGTTAGCAGAGTAGCTCCGCCACCAGATCTCAGCAGTGAAACTGAGGAGTAAAATATCCTTATAACTGACAGAGGAAACTGCGAATACAAGCCATAGCCTGAAAAAAAGAAATTTGTCCTTTTAGACGGCAATTATATTAGAAATTCAAACTCCTTACAGGCAGCTGTCGGTTTGATTTTATTTCAATGTGCTTTGAGAGTCAGCTGTCCCTTCTGTTTCTACTGTCGCCAAATTTGTGGTGGTGACATGCTACTGACTGTTAAAACTGTTCTGGATTTTTACAGCTGCATAAGGAGTAATATATACACCCAGCCTGCTAGCACAGACTCATTTTAACCTTGTGGTGTGTTTAGAGTTTCCGCTGGTTTGTTAAATCCTTGTTAACTTGTGTGAACTGTTTCTCTGGGTTCCAGGTGAGGATGTTTGGTCGTACGCAAAGAAGCTGCCGCACTTATTCCAGCAGGGTGGCGTCTTCTACAACATCGTCAAGAAAGACATGGGTAGGTTTGTTTTCACATGGATTTTTAGATTAAGTGATCATCTGCTGTC